>NC_141801.1:3313453-3463837 GCF_057944985.1 Cucurbita pepo subsp. pepo | reverse complement strand
GCTTAAACAAACAGAGCACTCTGTTCCGTCGATCAAACCCTCGCCGGTTTTGAATTTGCAGATAGCGATGGCGTTGATGACAGCCGGCGGGAGGCCGATGGTACGGATATACCAGATGGGGTGATCCAAAACAGGGCCATGTTCTTCATCGAGAAACTCCTCTTGGTGGGTGGTGGGCGGTGGGGGGTCAGGGCGTTGGTGGCGTCTGCGGCGGCCGGAGTAGAAACGGACGTAGATGGTGTAACAGAGGACGAGGAGAAAGGTGAAAGAGAGAAAGGCGATGGTGGCTGTGACCCAATTGGAGAGTTTGTGAGGCGATTTGTCGTAATAGGGCGGCGGGATTGAAATCGAGCCACGGGAACAAAGGTTTGGGCATTTTTCGAGGCAATCGGAAGGGCAAGAATCGGGAGAGTAATCGGGGCAGGTTTTAAGGCAGAGTTTCTTGAGGTCGTCGTCGTCGTCGTCGGAGAGGAGCTTTCGGGAGAGGAAATCCATGGCGGATTTGAGGAGGAGAGAGAGGGGGAGAGAGAGAGAAAAGGCGTTGAAATTGGAAAATCCGGCGGCCAAGGAGAGAGAGTGGTTGAAGGGAATAGGTTACCACCGCAAGGTTTGAATGTTATTGTAATGGCGATTGGTGATTTTTCTTTGTCGTGACTGTTGACTTTTTTGTATGGAAATGGACAAAGTCAAGCTTTGTTGTTAATGTACTTGGGCCCCAAGGAGCCCACTCAATATTATCAAAGGTACAAATTGTGGGGAAAGTTCTATAAATGCTGAGCCCCGAGAGGGGTAGACACAGGTCGGTGTGTCAGCGAAGACGCTGAGTCTCAAAGGAATGGACACCGAACGATGTGCCAGTGAGGACACTGAGTCTTTAAAGGTTGGACATTAGGCGATGTGCCAGTAATGATGCTGAGCCTTGAAAGGGGTGGACACGGGGTGGTGTGTCAACGAATCAAAGGGGTGGACACCAAATGGTGTACCAGCGAAGACGCGGAGTCTTTAAGGGTTGGACACTGGGCGGTGTGCCAACAATGATGCTGAGCCCTGAAAGGGGTAGACACTGGGCGGTATGTCAGAAAAGATGCTGAGTCTCAAAGGGTTGGACATCGAACGGTGTGCCAATGAGGACGAGTCTTTAAGGGTGGGACACTGGGCAGTGTGCCAACATTGATGTTGAGCCCTGAAAGGGGTAGACACTGGGCGGTGTGTCAGCGAAGACACTGAGTCTTTAAGAGTGGACACTGGGCGGTGTGCCAACAATGATGTTGAGCCCTGAAAGGGGTGGACACTAGGCAGTGTGTCAGCGAAAACCCTGAGTCTCAAAGGGGTGGACACTGGGCGGTATGTCAGAAAAGATGCTGAGTCTCAAAGGGGTGGACATCGAATGGTGTGCCAACGAGGACGAGTCTTTAAGGGTTGGACACTGGGCAGTGTGCCAACATTGATGTTGAGCCCTGAAAGGGGTAGACACTGGGCGGTGTGTCAGCGAAGACACTGAGTCTTTAAGAGTGGACACTGGGCGGTGTGCCAGCAATGATGTTGAGCCCTGAAAGGAGTGGACACTAGGCAGTGTGTCAGCAACGACCCTGAGTCTCAAAGGGGTGGACACCGAACGATGTAACAGTGAGGACGCTGAGTCTTTAAGGGTTGGACATAAGCAGTGTGCCAACAATGAGCCCTGAAGGGGGTAGACACTGGGTGTGTCAACGAGGACGTTGGATCCTAGAGAGGGGTTATTACACTATATGATAAAACTTGCATTGGTTACCTTATCAATGGTAAATTGAGTAATACAAAATGTCGGGAAGTGATCACGACTTCAAACTTTACCTTATGAATACTCGAAAGTGATCAAAACATTAATTAATTAATGAATCTAGCTGCAACCAATCCAGCAGCCAATGCAAGTCCAAATATGGCATGTAACCGCACACACAAATACTTGGCCATGAAAATTTTCTGTTTATCCTGCACATTAAGGAAAAATATAAACATATAACCAAACAATAACAATCATAAATCAAAAAGTATTTTCCTACAAATTTCTCTCTTTTTTAATCTATGAGTATCCAGGTCAGCTTCTAGAGGCGTTCGTGGGTTGGGTTGAATTGGGTTGGCACATTACTTAGACCCAACTCAACGCAAAGATCGATTGACCCATATGAATATCGAGAATGGATGGTTGACCGCCACCCCCTTGTCTTGAAGGCTCTCCGGACAGGGAGTGGCTTGCTGTAAGCACCCAGATCCACCACTAGAGGATATTGTCCTTTTGGGCTTTCCCTTTCGGACTTCCCTCAAGGCTTTAAAACGCGTCTGCTAGGGGAAGGTTTCCATACTCTTATTAATGGTGTTTTGTTATCCTCCCCAACCAATGTGGGACATCACAATCCACCCCCCTTCGGGGCCCAGAGTCCTCGTTGGCACTCGTTCATTTCTCCAATCGATGTGGGATCCCCACACCCCCCTTCGAGGCCTAGCGTCCTTACTGACACATCACTTAGTGTCTACCCTCCTTCGAGGAACAGCCTTCTCACTGGCACATCGCCTGGTGTGTGGCTCTGATACCGTTTGTAACTACTCAGATCCACCGCTAGCAGATATTGTCCTCTTTGGACTTGGATTGTGATGTCCCACATTAGTTGGGGAGGAGAACAAAACACCCTTTATAAGAGTGTGGAAACCTTCCCTTAGCAGACACGTTTTAAAGCCTTGAGGGGAAGCCCGTAAGGGAAAGCCCAAATAGGACAATATCTACTAGCAGTGGGTCTGGGTCGTTACAAATGGTATCAGAGCCAGACACCGGACGATGTACCAGCCTTCTCGTTGTTCCCCGAAGGGGGTAGACACGAGGTGGTGTGCCAGTAAGAACGTTGAGTCCCAAAGGGGAGTGGGTTTGGTGGCAGTCCCACATGGATCGGAGAAAGGAATGAGCGCCAACGAGGAGGCTGGGCCCCGAAGGGGGGTGGATTGTGATGTCCCACATTGGTTGGGGAGGAGAACAAAACACCCTTTATAAGGGTCTGGAAACTTTCCCCTAGCAGACGTGTTTTAAAGCCTTGAGGGGAAGCCCAAAAGGGAAAGCCCAAAGAGGACAATATCTGCTAGCGGTGGATCTGGATTGTTACACTTGCTATCATAACCTTTTTCTCACGGTGTATGTGAAAAAGAGTGGCTTGCCCTTTTTTGTTCGGTCAGAAGTTGGCCCAAAGAACAAGAGTGGACTTCCTTAACTCTATTGTTCCTTAGTACTTTTTTGTTCGGTCAGAAGTTGGCCCAAAGAACAAGAGTGGACTTCCTTAACTCTATTGTTCCTTAGTAGGTCAATAGTAGAGTGGTTGGCTGTTAACCCACGACCTTTCTGGTTGATTCTGTTCAACCTAATCTAGTTTTAGAAAAACCCATGAACCGACTCCAACCCATAAAGCTTTCATTTTGAACTCAACCCAATCTAAATAAATTCATCGTGATCGAATTTTTTAGGTCATCGATTGAATCACTAATGGACCTAAAGATTTAACGTAGGATCTTTAAAGTAAATTGTTAGCCAATCACCTTGTGGTTTTCTTCAACGAAGCTAATCACCAGCTTGCCCATCGGGATCGTCAGACCACAAAAGAACTACAAAAGAAAACAATAGCATAAATGAAAGACAACGTAAAGTTAATCCGTTCACAAAGTAAGTCGAGTTTTCAGAGTTAACTTACAATGCAAGTAAATGGAAGACTCTTGCTTAAACCCAGAGCAAATAGAAGCACAAAAAGCACAATTACTGCAGCCTTCACCACCTTGGAACCTCTTTCTGTGCCAAGCCTTACCTGCATAATAAGTTATCCAACACAGACAGATACAACATTAATTTCTCCAAATGTTTTTGACAAGCTGAAGCTGAGCAAAGACATGTTATACCAAAGGGGACATTTTTCCAACAGCCCTGTCTCCCTCAACCTATGCACAACAATGTCGGTGTTGGTCAAACATGATCGTTAATGTAAGACAGCAGAAGAGTTAAGGATACGTGTTTTTGTTTTGTTTTTGTCTCGACGAGGGGGGAAAGTACCTGATGGAAATGGCTGCAGAAGAGAATTAGAGTTGTCGTCATTCCGACAAGGATAGAGGCAGAAAGGATCGTATTGGTTATGGGAAGATATCTCATCTCCCTGTGGATCAGACAGACAGTCAATATAGAAAAAAAACCAGACAACAACTGCTAATCCAAACCAAATGATTGTAACCTTGCGTTGCTCTGTAATAAGTAAAATGCTGTTGTAGCAAATGGACCGAAAGCAGCAAAGCACAACGGCTCTCCCAATCCTTGGTAGCTTAACCGGAACGGTGGACACTGCAACCGAGTCAATTAACAGAGCTAAAAGAATAAATAGCTTGTTATAGTGTGCGTGTATAGAATGAAATGGGTTGGTTGTGTTAGGAATCACGAATCTCGAAAATGGTATGATATTATCCACTTTGAGCATAAGCTCTCGTGGCTTTGTTTTTGGTTTCCCCAAAAGGCCTCGTACCATTGGAGATGTACTCCTTACTTATAAACCCACGATCATCCCCTTAATTAGTCGATGTGGGACTCCTCTCCCAACAATCCTCAACAATTCTCCCCTCAAACAAAGTATACCATAGAGCCTCCCCTGAGGCCTATGGAACCCTCGAACAGCCTCTCCTTAATCAAGGCTCGACTCCTTTGGAGCCCTCGAACAAAGTACACCATTTGTTCGACACTTTAGTCACTTTTGACTACACCTTCGAGACTCACAACTTCTTTGTTCGACATTTGAGGATTCAATTGACATGGCTAAGTTAAGGGTATGGCTCTAATACCATGTTAGAAATCACGACCCTCCACAATGGTATGATATTGTCCATTTTGAGCATAAGCTCTCATGGCTTTGCTTTTAGTTCCCCGGAATGTCTCATACCAATGAAGATGTATTCCTTACTTATAAACCCATCATCAACCCCATAATTAGCCGATGTGAGAATCCTCTCCGAACAATCCTCAACACTGTCAACAGCTCAATCAATTACTTCTTTCGAATGCTAAAAGAAGGATCAGTGGCGTCTCGATTATTTCATTTCAAATTCATTGGAATCAACATGAATTATGAAGCAAAGAAATAGATCCCAGATGTTACCTGATATATGTAGCCACAAATAATTGAAAAGGCTAGAAATAATATGGCACGCAGGCTCCCACCCTCCAGAGATGCCCATGTCAGCCCCAAGAAGCCAAGAGCAAGAAAAGTGTAAGCAGCAACAAGTGTCCCTATAGGGCTTATTGCACCACAATAACACAAACAAGTCAATAAGTTTTGTATAGAAACAAGAAAAATGACAACGATTACGAGATTCGAAGGGTCCTTAGACAAGAAAGTAGTGTGAACGTTACCTGCCAACAAGTTTTACAACCGACTCCTTTTTGTTTTTATCTGCTCCGGTACTGAAGTCGTACGCGTCGTTACTGCAAATGGAGCGTTTTAATTCGTTAGCTTCAAATGGGGGAAGGAGCTCATAGTTCATACTTTGTCCTGAACTCGTGTTAGAAATGAGAAAGCAAAGGCTTCCATGGACAGTAGTGTGAACTCTAGACTAGGCAAGATGGCAAATAGATAGAATTTATGTAACAACTCAAGTCCACCGCTAGCAGATACAAGGAAAATATTTTATTAAAACCCATTCCCGCATGGTAAGAAGATAGCCTAGTGTCCTATCGAAGTGCTAAGAGAATTCCCTAAGAGACCTAGAACTGACGGAAGGAAGCAAGCATCTGACTTTCTCGCCCACGTATCAAAGGCAGTAGAAAAGAAATGCCTTTATCGATAGGATTTGTCTTTCCCGTTCTTTTGTCCAAAGGGACGCCCTCTTTGGGCTTTCCCTTGCAGGCCTCCCCTTAAGGTTTTTAAAACGCGTCTACTAGGGAATAGACTAGCAAATATTATCCTCTTTCGGCTTTCCCTAGGGCGAGATTTCCACACCCTTATAAAGAATGCTTCATTCTCTCACAATCCACCCCCTTCGAGGCTCAGCGTCCTCACTTGCCCTCGTTCCTCTCTTCATTCAATGTGGAATCTCACAATCCACCCCCTTCGGAGCCCAACGTCCTCGCTAGCACACCACCTAGTGTCTGGCTCTGATACCATTTGTAACAGTCTAAGCCCACCGCTAGCAAATATTGTCCTCTTTAGGCTTCCCCTCAAGGTTTTTAAAATGCCTCAGCTAGGGAGAGGTTTCCACACCCTTATAAAGAATGCTTCGCTTTCCTCCCCAACTGATATGAGATCTCACAATTCACCATGAAACAAACGTCTATGCAACCATTACGCTATCAAAGATCTAGGTCGAGTGTAAAAACAAACAGATGTAAGTCATACAAGAACTAGTTCTTCACCTTAAATTAAGCCAACTGATGACAAGAACCGAAGAAGCCAGGATTACAAAAAAAAGCCGAGTAGAAAAATTCCCAGACTCAAAATAAGCAGCTGCACTTCCTACCTGTTTGTAATCAAAGAGAAAAATCTTCAGAAATGGAATAGAACACACTCAAAGATCAAGAACAATCAAGAACAATCAAGTTCATCACAATTGATGCAACACATTTCTCAAAAGATTGATATCAAATATTGCACAACTAGCTGCCATAGAATGCAACGAGTATATATATACATACCATTAAAGGAACCAAAGCAACAGAGTAAATTGGTAACTTAATAGCCCTCCAAATCAGAGTCCCCATGGCAACACCCTCTTCTCCATTCTCTTGGGGCATCGAATTAAACTCCATTGCTTTACATTTCGACACAAAACCTCTAAAACGGACCTTTCCGCACACACCCAATTGCTTTCCACGACTCCCGCAAGCAAATTTCCGAGCATCGGTTGATAAACTGGACAACCTGAAACAACCCAGATAAGAGCTGTGATAGCAGAAGAAAATAGTACCAATATGAAGATGGGCAAGAACATGTAGTGGCTATTTGCAGTGTCGTGAGCTTGCCTTGGAGTGAGGGTGCTGTGGTGGGAGAGATACTCATCGAGATTCTTCTTTAGGGCGCCGAGATGGGTGGCTATGCAGAGCGTGGAGGCCATTGGCATCTCATAACGGAAGGCGAAATGCGGAGTGAATTGGTTCCGGGAGCAGCCCGTTTCTTCGAGGTGCGCGCGCTTTGTAGTGTAGGGATAGAGGATGAGATTAAGTGGGGGAATGTTTTGAGGGATCTTATCGTCTTAAAACTCTAATTAGCCGTCTCTAGCGTGTTCTTTGGGTCCACGTCGATCATTAAAATGTTAAACGTTTTTTCTATAATTAATTTATATATAAAAAAAAAATGATTCTGATTTTGATTGATTGTATTAAGAATAACAGAACAAACACTCACCAAAGCCATCGGCCGCATCGATCTTCACTCTGTTTCTCTTTCTCAAACTTACCCCAAAATGGCTCTCCCAGCGACTTCCCCTCTCTCAAAATCCCTTCTAAATTCCCACTTTCCGATCACCCGTCCGCCTCCCTTCACCACCGCCACCGCCACCGCCCGATCGCTCAAACCCATCTCCGCAATTCATGCCGCCGACCCATCAAAGTCGTCAAAGCCATCGATTCTCGTACCGACGAAATGGACCCTCGATAGCTGGAAGTCGAAGAAGGCTCTGCAACTACCCGAATATCCTGATCAGGCGGTGCTTGAATCCGTCCTCAAGACCCTCGAATCCTTCCCTCCGATCGTGTTTGCTGGAGAAGCTAGGTCCCTTGAAGAGCGGCTGGCGCAGGCCGCTGTGGGGAAGGCGTTTCTTCTTCAGGGTGGGGATTGTGCTGAGAGCTTTAAGGAGTTCAATGCCAATAATATTCGTGATACCTTCCGTGTTCTTCTCCAGATGAGCGTTGTTCTTATGTTTGGAGGTCAAATGCCTGTTATCAAGGTTGATTTCTTGCATTGTGGTATGGTTTTGATGAATGATTTTGTCATGTTTTTGGGTTTTGCTTCTGTAAGATCATCGTTTGGTAAGCATGTTCATAATTGATTTGGCTTATTGGTTGATAGCGATTGAGAAATTGATATTACAGTGATGTCTTTTGTTTGTTGCATCCTAAAAGTCCTTTTGATTCAAAATCATCATGTTTATAAGTGATTTATGAGTGATCATAAAAGTTCAAAAGCATTTTAAGCGCTTTACAAGAAAGTATTTGTAGTGTTTTTCACTCAAGTGATTGTTAGGGAAGCTTTAAAAAGTTGAGCCAATCATTGAAGTGATTAGCCATTAAACACTTTTCTGGACTTATAATAAGTGTTCTTGTTGAAGTTACTTATTTTAATTGCACTTTTAAGCACACTCGTGCATGGTTATGGTTTTTAATGTAACAACTCTAAGTCCACCGCTAGTAGATATTGTCTTTTTTGAGTTTTAATGTAACACATAGCCCACCGCTAGCAGATATTGTCTTCTTTGGGCTTTCCCTCAAGTTTTTTTAAAACGCGTTTGCTAGAAAGAGGTTTCCAAACCCTTATAAAGAATGTTTCGTTCTCCTCCCCAACCGATGTGGGATCTCACAATCCACTCCCTTTGGGACCCAGCGTTCTTGTTAGCACTCGTTCCCTTCTCGTGGGACCCCCCAATCCACTCTCCTTTGGGGCCCAACGTCCTTGCTGGTACACCACCTCGTGTCCACCCCCTTTGGGGCTCAACTTCCTCCCTAGCACATTGCCCGGAGTTAATTCGGACATAGCTCATGAGACAAGGTACCAATTCCCATCACAATGGTCAAACTGGAGGGGTCCTACATCGATTGGAGAAGGGAACGAGTGCCAGCGAGGACGTTGGGCCTCAAAGGGGTAGATTGTGAGATCCCACATTAGTTGGGGAGGAGAACGAAACATTCTTTATAAGGGTGTGGAAACCTCTCCCTAGCAAACGTATTTTAAAAACCTTGAGAGAAAGCCCGAAAGGAAAAACCCAAAGAGGACAATATCTGTTAGGGGTAGGCTTGGACGGTTACCTTTAATCTTCTAAACATTTTCTTAACACGCATCCCTGCAATTTTCATTAGAGCTTAATGACTTAATGGAATGGTCACTGGAATTCCCTGTTATGTGGCCACTATGAAGTTTTCCCTTTCTTTTACTTATTTATTTTGTAGACCGAGTTTCTCAACGCTGGAGATTGGAGAAAAAGTTATATAACTCTTTCCTTGGAGACTGCTGAATGATTCCAGGGTTATTGTATGGATGTTCGTTTGGCGAGTATGTAATCGGACTTACGTATGAATGTAGGTCGGGAGAATGGCAGGTCAGTTTGCAAAGCCAAGATCGGACCCTTACGAGGAGAAGGATGGAGTGAAACTCCCAAGCTATAGAGGAGACAATATAAATGGAGATTCATTTGATGAGAAATCTAGAGTTCCCGACCCCGATCGAATGAATAGAGCCTACTGCCAGTCGGTCGCAACATTGAACCTCCTGAGGGCATTTGCCACAGGAGGTTATGCTGCAATGCAGAGAGTTACACAGTGGAATCTTGATTTCACCGAGCATAGCGAGCAGGGCGACAGGTTTGACTCTCGAGGACTTTGTTCTTTCATTTGCCTTTTGCATTGATATTAACTTTTCATTGTAGTTGCATAGTTTGGTTATATATTTTTCCACCACGTGCCAACAGATACCGAGAACTAGCTCATCGAGTTGACGAGGCCCTTGGATTCATGTCTGCTGCTGGACTCACTGTCGATCACCCTATCATGACCTCAACCGAGTTTTGGACGTCTCATGAGTGTTTGCTCCTCCCTTATGAGCAAGCACTTACTAGGGAGGATTCCACTTCTGGGATATACTACGACTGCTCGGCTCACATGCTTTGGGTCGGAGAACGAACTCGCCAACTCGATGGTGCACACGTTGAGTTTTTGAGAGGTGTTGCTAATCCTCTTGGCATTAAGGTACTTCCATCTTCCCTCTTTTCCCATTTTGTCTTGAAACTACACTTTGGTTTTATCTTGATTATTTTTGTTGACACTTTGGTAGTACAATCTCACTTGGAGACAGGATCTTTCATATAGGTTATACGACTTCGAGTTTGAACTTTTTATGGATGTTCTTATAACTTTTTATTTATCAAGTTTGAACTCGATATTCTTTTGCTACTTGTGAGATCTCACATCGGTTGGAGAGGGGAATAAAACATTCCTTATAAGGGTGTGGAAACCTCTCCCTAGCAGACGCGTTTTAAAACCGTGAGACTGATGGCGATATGTAACGGGCTAAGGTGGACAATATTTGCTAGCGGTGGTCTTGGGCTGTTACAATGGTATCAAAGCTAGACACTGGGCGGTGTGCCAGCGAGGACGCTGGGCCTCCAAGGAGGGTGGTTTGTGAGATCCCACGTTGGTTGGAGAGGGGAACGAAGCATTCCTTATAAGGGTATGGAAACCTCTCCCTAGTAGACGCGTTTTAAAACTATGAGGCTGACGGCGATATGTAACGAGTTAAGGTGGATAATATCTGCTTGCGGTGGTCTTGGGCTGTTACAAATGGTATCAGAGCCAGACACTGGGCAGTGTGCCAGCGAGGACGCTTGGCCCCTAAGGAGTGTGGTTTGTGAGATCCCACATCGGTTGGAGAGGGGAACGAAACATTCCTTATAAGGGTGTGGAAACCTCTCCCTAGTAGACGCGTTTTAAAACCGTGAGGTTGACGGTGATACGCAACGGGCTACAGCGGACAATATCTGCGGGCGGTTACCTGCTAAAGATTTATGGTTCTTGAATTATTCCTCTGGTGGATGAAGAAATTTGATGACTGATAAATTATAGCATTTTGATTACAGGCAAGTGATAAGATGGATCCCAAAGAATTGGTGAAGCTTATTGACATCCTAAATCCCACGAACAAGCCTGGAAGAATTACAGTGATAGTAAGAATGGGAGCTGAGAACATGAGAGTGAAACTTCCACATCTAATCAGGGAAGTTCGCCAAGCTGGTCAAATCGTCACTTGGGTTAGCGATCCGATGCACGGGAATACAATCAAAGCTCCCTGTGGACTAAAAACGCGTTCGTTCGATGCAATAAGGGTATGATCATTCTTTCTGATTTATATATATTCGATTTGGTTATTAGAATAGCTTGCTTATTACATTCATTTCCGGTTTAACTAGTAGTTTTCCACCCTAAGTACTTGGGATGGAGAGGGAAATGGGTGTAGAAACCTCTCCCTAGCGTGTTTTAAAACCTTGAGGGGAAGCCCAAAATGGACAATATCTGCTAGCGGTGGGTTTGGGATGTTATAAATGGTATCAAAGCCAGACACTGGACGGTGTTTCAGTGAGGACGCTCACCCCCAAGGGGGTGGATTATGAGATCCCACATCGTTTGGAGAGGGGAACGGGTGTGGACACCTCTCCCTAGTAGACGTCTTTTAAAACCTTGAGGGGAAGCCCAAATAGGACAATATCTACTAGCGGTGGGTTTGGGATGTTACAAAGGGTATTAGAGCCAAACACTGAGCAGTGTGCCAGTGAGGACGCTCGCCCCCCAAGGAAGGTGGATTGTGAGATCCAACATCGGTTGGATAGGGAATGGGTGTGGAAACCTCTCCCTAGTAGACGCGTTTTAAAACCATGAGGGGAAGCTTAAAGAGAACAATATCTGCTAGCAGTGGGTTTGGGATGTTACAATTAGAGCCAAACACCGAGCAGTGTGCCAGTGAGGACGCTCGCCCTCAAGGGGGGTGAATTGTGAGATCCCACGTCGGTTGGAGAGGGGAACGGGTGTGGAAACCTCCACGTTTTAAAACCTTGAGGGGAAGCCTAAAGAGGACAATATCTGCTAGTGGTGGGTTTAGGATGTTAGAAATTGTATCAAAGCCAAACACCGAGCGGTGTGCCAGTGAGGGTGCTTGCCCCCATAGGGGGTGGATTGTAAGATCCCACATCGGTTGGAGAGGGGAACGGGTGTAGAAACCTCTACCTAGCATACGCGTTTTAAAACTTTGAGGAGAAACCTAGAAGGAAAAGCTCAAAGAGAACAATATCGGCTAGCAGTGGGCTTGAGATGTTACATTTTGACCTTCTTGGAGTGCGTAAACCTAAATATTATTACTTCCTTGCTAGATCTTCATTTCATTTAGAACAATATTTGTCTGCATTTAGTTAAGTTTACTAACAAAATTAGTCAGATACCTTTAGTAGTATACTTCCGCATCATTTAGAGACCTAAATATCAAAACGTGACGATTTCAGGCCGAGTTGAGAGCATTTTTCGACGTACACGATCAAGAGGGAAGCTACCCAGGAGGAGTTCATTTGGAGATGACAGGACAGAACGTAA
Organism: Cucurbita pepo subsp. pepo; assembly: GCF_057944985.1. NCBI lineage: Eukaryota > Viridiplantae > Streptophyta > Magnoliopsida > Cucurbitales > Cucurbitaceae > Cucurbita > Cucurbita pepo. Next base: position 3,451,506 of record NC_141801.1, on the reverse strand, counting down.
CTGAATGTGTTGGAGGCTCACGAACTATAACATATAACGATCTAAGCTCACGGTACCATACGCACTGCGACCCACGACTCAATGCTTCTCAGTCTCTAGAGATTGCCTTCATCATCGCCGAGCGGTTGCGAAGAAGAAGACTCAGAGCAGGACAAGCTCTGGGAGGTTTCTAACAACAACCGATAACAGTAGCCTTCGTTAAATCGTTAAATCGTACGTAGCTAAAATGCATTTGGAACATATCTATATACGTTTTGGTTAGTGTTACACATTACATCTTAAAATGGTGTTTTGAGTGAACATAATAAAATGCAATAAATAACAATTTAGTCATACATATTGTGTCCATTGTAAGAATACATTTTTCGATATATAATTTTTCATTTATTTTTGCGTCAAAAATGTCGTTAAAAAGTTAGAGTCGTTATAGTAACGTCCTATCTGCCTCCGATTTTGTGTTTAAAATTAAAGTTTAATTATTGTGATTTTTTATTTTTTTTTTTCTCGTAAATAGTTATAGGTTGGGCAAAAGTTTTGAATCATGAACAATTATGTATACATTCCCTCATAAAGAGATAGGATCAACCCGAATAGCATTTCCTGCTGCGGTTTGAGTCGTGGGATCTGGGCGGTCCGGGGGGGACCACCTCGGCTCCTCTCTTCTCGAGAATTCTTTTTTTTTTTTTCAACCGGAGATAGAAAATTTATTTGCTCTTGTTGGAACATCTTAGGGACAAAGTTGATGAAAGTGATACACATCTATGCATGAAAACGATGAATATCTAGTGTTATCTCGGGATTATGACAGTGATACTCACATAATGAGTTCAATGTATAAAGAAGTGATTTATACGAAACTATGTGTATGAAAGTGATACACATCTCGATAAAAATAAAATAAAATAAAATTTAAGACCCACTTGAATCACGTTAGTCTAAGTCATGATTGCTTCCAGTGGGGTCGAGTATTTTCAATGACATCTTACAGAATATACCGTTTTTTGCTACCGAGGTCATGAGATAGCCAGAAAGAAGTTGGTTTCCTAATTAGTTTTTCCGTTTTTTTAAAAAATGCTTTAAGCAAAAATTTCTTTTTATACAAAATAAAGTCGAATATTGCTCATTTAAGCTGAATGATTTAAAAGCTTTCTTTCGGGATCCCAAATAAAACCCATATCTCCACCAAACTCACAAAAATTAATTTTTTAATTGTTTTTTTAATAAAAAAAATAATGGAATTATTATTTTTTATTTTCTTTAATCTCCCACTCAAATAGTGGAAGACATAATAATAACAAAATAATAATTCGAATAAATAAACAAAAGAAAAGACAAAAAAAAAAATGTACACGTCGTTCATTACGTCGTCGTTTTACACCACTCGACGGGAGTAAAGCGAGTGCGCGGCGTAATTGCTTACGTGTTGAATCCGGTAGCTCTCACGTAACGAAACCTTCAAACCCGCCTCCCATGGCTGCCACTGCTACTTACTCCCTATATATTCAAATTCAAACTTCCTTCAATCAATCCATTGTCAAACGAACAGAAACAATAATCAGATGAGTTTTGGAGGAATTCTGGGATTCGAATACGGCGTAGTTCAGGCTCCGCTTGGACCTGATATCTCCGGTCCTGAGCTTGTTGCTGCCGTCGCCAATGCCGGTGGACTCGGTCTTCTCAGAGCTCCCGATTGGGTATCTTACTGATTTCTCTTCTTCCTTTCTTTTCCTTTGAGTAGAAACGGAGTTTAATCTTTTTTAGAATGGATTCCGTGATTGATTGTTGCCTGGTCGATCATACTGCCCTGTTTGGATTTTGATACTTTCATTGTTGATCGATATGAATGATTGGAATGATTGCCATTTTCCCCTGTTTGCAACTGGTTATTTACATTTTTTAATATGAATGCGGACGATTTGATGATGATTTGTTATGAAATTATGGAGTGTAGGGAAATTTGGTTTGTGAATTTTTCCTGTAATGGAGCTTGAAGCATTTAGGGCTCTTATTTGTAACAGGAATCGCCTGATTATGTACGAAAATTGATAAGAAAGACCCGAGCGTTAACGAATAAACCATTTGGAGTAGGTGTCATTTTGGCATTTCCTCATGAGCAAAATCTAAGGGCCATATTAGCTGAAAAGGTAGCAGTTGTGCAAGTTTACTGGGGAGAATGTTCAAAGGATCTTGTGGATCAAGTTCATTCTGCTGGGGTGAAAATTATTCCACAAGTGAGTGTTCTCTTGCATATCACAGTAACCATGAATGTCCACAATCCCCAATTCAAGTCGATTGCTCGTTGAGGCTTCATTTGATAGCCATTTGGTTTTTGGTTTCTGAAAATTAAGCTTATAAATACTATTTCCTCTTATGAAGCTATTTGTTATGTTATCTACTTTATGCTAACATAACATGTGGGATCTTACATCGGTTGGAGAGAGGAACGAAGCAATCCTTATAAGGTTGTGGAAACCTCTCCAAACCATGAGGCTGATGGCGATGCGTAACGGGCCAGAATGGACAATATCTGCTAGGGTGGGCTTGAGCTGTTACTAAAAAAACAAAATGGTTATCAAACGAGACCTAAATCTTATCTTCGGTTATATGGCTTAATGCCTACTGATATAATATGAGATTTTTCCCTCTACTCATATTGGAGTATGTCACATTTGAACAACTACTTTTGCAGATTGGGAGTGTTGAAGAAGCGAGAAAGGCCATTGATGTTGGTGTTGATGCAATAATCGTGCAAGGACGGGAAGCAGGAGGACATGTTATTGGTCAAGTATAAAGCTTCTTCTTCCTAGAAAATTTGATTAATTCTTGATGCTCTTATATTTTTTGCTTCCAGTTGGTGGCATTAAAAGTATTTGTCATAAAAAGTATTTGATCATTCCTCTAATTTCGCTGTAATAAGAACTGATAGTATTTTTATTTGCTGCTTTCAGTCAGTGGTATTACATTAGTTCTTGTGTTCATTAATCATACTCTTCACACATTTGTACTTAAACCATATCATAACTTTGCTCAAATATACTTGGTTCTTTACAGGAAGGTTTGATTTCCATCTTACCAGGGGTAGTTGATATTGTTGGGGATAAAGATATACCTGTAATTGCGGCTGGCGGTATTTCAGATTCACGAGGTTATGTTGCTGCGATTGCCCTTGGTGCTCGTGGCGTCTGCCTTGGAACTAGGTTAGTAAAGCTCAATTGTGATTAGTTACAACTATCAAAATGTATTTTAGAAAACGGCTAGATGTTGAGAATGGTTGGGAGGGAGTCCCACATTAGCTAATTAAGGGGAGGGGATGATCATGAGTTTATAAGTAAGGAATACATCTCCATTGGCATGAAGCCTTTTGGGGAAACCAAAAGTAAAGCCATGGACCTTATGCTCAAAGTGGACAATATCATACCATTGTGTGGAGGGTCCGTGGTTCCGAACATGGTATCAGAGTCATGCCCTTAAATTAGCCATGTCAATAGAATCCTCAAGTGTCGAACAAAAAAGTTGTGAGCTTCGAAGGTGTAGTCAAAAGTGACTTTAGTGTCGAACAAAGAGTGTACTTTGTTTAGGGTTTATTTTGTTTGAGGGCCCCAGAGAAAGGAGTCTAGCCTCGATTAAGGGGAGGTTGTTCGAGGGCTCCATAGGCCTCAGGGGAGGCTCTATGGTGTACTTTATTCGAGGGAAGGATTATTGAGGATGGTTGGGAGGGAGTCTCACGTTGGCTAATTAAGGAGATGATTATGGGTATAAGTAAGAATCTTCATTGGTACGAGGCCTTTTGGGGAAACCAAAAGGAAAACAATGAGAGCTTATGCTCAAAGTGGACAATATCATACCATCATGGAGGGTCCGTGGTTCCACTAGATCCATGCTATAAATCGGTGCTCAATTAGAAACAATGTCTCATTTTTAAGAATAATGTCACGTTATGTCGGGTTCTGTTCGGAGTCACCGTATCGGTGATCCCCTTTCAATGTTATGAAGCAAAGTATGGTAAGAAAACATGTCGGCGCAAAAACTTCATTAATGATCTGTGACACATTCTTAAACAACTGCGTAATTTTCATTCATCTAAGCCATGGAAATGGTGTTGGAGGAAGTTATATCGACATTGATATCACATCGTGATCCATTTACGAGATAGTTCAAGGCTGAAAGCCTGTTTTCATTTGGTGCAAGTCAAAACTTGTCGTTATCCTTATCATATTCTCGTAATTAGAACGATCATATAATCTAATGCTGAAGCATATCTGATGAGATTTGAATTTTACTCTATAACTTTGTTGCAATAGTAAATTGAGTACACAAGAACAAAATGAAATACTGCAGATTTGTTGCTACGAAAGAAAGCCACGCTCACCCTGCATACAAGAGGAAGTTGGTGGAAATGGATGCAACTGATTATACAAACATTTTTGGGCGTGCAAGATGGCCTGGTGCACCACAGCGTGTTCTACAGACACCCTTTTACGATGGTTGGAAGTCACTTCCTGCCAATGAAAACGAAAGCAACCAGCCGGTCATCGGCCGTTCAACAATTAATGGCTTGGTGAGCTCCCCTTGCGTCTTTTCTACTTGCAGAATGAAGAAGTTGAGAATCTTCTGTTGTTGTGCTCTACTTTTAAATCATATATTTTTCCTGCTTGGAACAGGACATAGATATACGTCGCTTTGCAGGTACCGTGCCGAATGCGACAACAAAAGGTGACATCGAGAGCATGGCAATGTATGCTGGGCAAGGAGTTGGACTAATCAAGGAGATCATACCTGCAGGAGAAGTGGTAAGGATGCTTGTTGAAGGTGCACAACATCATATCCAAACACATTTTAGTAGTTTTGTTTCTTAAAGTTTGATGCTCATAGCCGCATTTTTTTTTTTTTTTCTTCTTGAAGAAATAAGATAGAAAATCCATATGTAATTAGATGAATCATGAGCTCATCAATCCTTCAGTTTAAATAAAGTTTTCAGTTAATCCGAATTTGAAAGTGCCCTAATAACCACTAAAATTAGCTAAATCAAGCTTTGGTGGAGATATCGATCTTAAGTGATGATGATTCTAGCATGGGTTGTGCATATGATTAGAGATCATTTAAACCTCTAGAGGTCGTACTTATGGTAATTTCTTGATACACTTATGTGATATGGTAATTTCTTGATACACTTATGTGATTGTTTTTTCATAGTATATGGTATGACCTGACAAATACTTCGAACATTTTGTCAAAGTTATTAAAAGACACTCGAAAATAAATTAAAATTTAGTTTTACATTCAAAATCCAAACAAATGGTCGAATAGAGCGAGAAGTTTAGAATTCGACCCTTAAAATTTTAAATTTGTGAATTAAAGGGTTATTTGATGAAGTCTTAAATTCATCCTACAAGAACAAAATCCTATGAAGTGAGTTTTTTCTTCCATAGCAATGGTAAACGATGTCTTTAGACGTTGGTACGGAGGCTACTTTCTTATAGGGTCGATTGTATGAAAATGAAAAAAATATCTATACATGATAGTGTTGTAGCGTAGATCTCACTTAATGCTTAGGTACATGTTAAAGTGATGAACGTGGACCTATATGTTGAACACAAATTCTCTTTGTGGAAGACGCTCGCACTAGATTATAAGACACTTGATAGAATATTATTACAATTTGCTATTTTTTTTAGATTGTTTGGGATGAAAAACTTGGTAGCGTGGAGGGTTATTGTAACATATCAAAGCCACTGCTAGCAGATCATGTCGGTTATTGTAACATATCAAAGCCACTGCTAGCAGATCATGTCCTCGATGGGTTTTCCTGAGTTATTGTAACAACCCTAGCCCAATGTTAGCAGATATTTTCTTCTTTGTGTTTTTTCTTTTAAGGTTCTCAAGGTCGCAAAGACATCTACTAGAGATGTTTTTCCTTTTAAGGTTCTCAAGGTCGCAAAGACATCTACTAGAGATGTTTTTCCTTTTAAGGTTCTCAAGGTCGCAAAGACATCTACTAGAGAGAGGGTTTTCACACCCTTACAAAGAATACTTCGTTCCCTTCTCCAACCGATATGAGATCTCACAATCCACCATCCTTAGGGGTTCAACGTTTTCGTTGACACACCACCCAGTGTCTAGCTCTTATATTATTTACCGCTAGCAAATAATGTCATCTTTGAGCTTTCCCTCCCTTCTGGACTTTCCCTCAAAAGTTTTAAAACGTCTCCTAGAAATAGGTTTCTACACCCTTATCCCTCTCCAATCGATATGAGATCTCACAATCCATCCTCTTCAGGGTCCAACATCCTCACTGGCACACCGCCCACTATTTCGATCTAATACCATTTGTAACAACTCAAGCCTACTTTTAACTTAGGCTTTTCCCTTCGAGCTTCCCCTCAAGATTTAAAACACGACTATGAGGGAGAAGTTTCCACACTCTTATAAAAAAAAAAAATTCATTCTTCTATCCAATCGACCCTAAGATCTCAAATAAACGTATCTTTATTCCTAAAATAACTAAATCATTTTTCTAAAATATATAGTTCATACAATTATTCAACTTTTAACACTACATGTATGATGGTGATACACACCCGAAGAACCCAACGACATATTTTAAGTCCATTCGAATATAATCATTTTAGTTTTAATCATGATTGCCGTAGAATTGAATGAAAAGTAGTTAAAAATATTATTGTTTATTAACTTTAAATTGTATAAAATATTTACATGAAACAATTAAATTGGGAGGCATTATTCTATAAATGGGACAACATAAAAGCTTCAATTATTCCTTCAAAATGGCCTTTGTTGTGTGACCCTTAAGCATTAGAGAATTGGAATATATCAGATTTGACAAATAAAATTTAAACGTATGCTTTTTTTTTTTAAATTAAAAAAAAAAAAAAAAAAAAAAAAAAAAAAAAAAAAGAATAATGCTATGAAGTGTCAAATCAATTACCATTATTAAATATTAATTAAATAAAGTTAAAATACTATTGATAGATACATCTACTCCAATATACTCGGTGGTGCATTTATGACGATAGTCTCTAAGTTTGTGTACGAGGACAAAAAGGTAATTTTCGAGAAGAGATCGACGTTAATGTCAGCCTTCACTTTCTCTCCAAACCATGATTACCAAATATGAAATTCTGTACATGGACAAATAGGTAATTTTCGAGAAGAGATCGATGTTAATGTGTCAGCCTTTACTTTCTCTCCAAACCATGATTACCAAATACGAGATTGTGTACGAGGATAAATAGGTAATTTTCGAGGATAGATCGAATATAATGTCAGCCTTCACTAGAATCCAAACCATGATTACCAAATACGAGATTGTGTACGAGGATAAATAGGTAATTTTCGAGGATAGATCGAATATAATGTCAGCCTTCACTAGAAAAACAGTTCGATAAATGTAAATTCTAGTGATGGAAGATGTAGGAAGGAGGGGTTTACTCAAAGGGCAATTTAATGAAGAACGGATGAAATTAGTTTCGTACTTTTAGATTCTTAGAGGGTATTTTAGTCTTTTTCTTCGATCCTAATTAATAATTGAACAATTATCTTTAAAGTTTTAATATTAAAATAGACAAAGACGTATCATATTATTAAAATATTGTGAAAATAGAACATTATATTAAAAAAAAAAACAATTTAAGAATCATTTCCAGTAATCCCCATGATGTTTGGCTACTATTTTGGGATTCCCAATTCCGTTTGAACATTTCATTGTGATAAAAAGTATGGAGAACGGGTACCATTTACAAACTTTACGCTACCTGTTGCAATATCGATTCTTGTTCTAACCAACGATATATAGATTCCACAATTTCCTTTGAACGCCACCAATTCCACTTTCATTGTGATAAGAAGTATGGAGAACGAGTACCATTTACAAACTTTACGCTATCTGTTTCAATATTGATTCATGTTCTAAGAACGATATGTTTGTAATTTTAATGTTTGAAGTTACCATTTTTAATGTTAATATTTATTTTCAAAACTAATTTTTGAATCATTTAATGCTAAAGTAGGCATTTCATAAGAGTTTGGCCAAAAAAAAAAAAAAATTAGTCCAAAAAAAGCCACCAAACATGCCCTATTAACTATAAAGAAGTATAAGAAGTGAAGTGTGGTTGAGCGTAAGCTCGAGATGCTTCAAATGAAGATCAACCAATGTCGAAGTTCATCTCCGATCTTGCTTAGCCTTTCAAACAACGTAGTGGGAAACTTATTAGCTTGTTGGGTGTCACAATTGCACTCTTCAATGATTATGTAACATTTGTTTTAATCCAACTAACAAGTCATTCGTATAAAAATCGGGCGTAGTCTTTAGTCTCGGTTCACGTTTTGAAAGAAAATGAGCAGCCGTACAGGAATGTCTTACCTTGACTTGAAATAGAAGTAGTACGTGACTCGAGTATTTAGAGAAATATAAGTAACCCACTATTGAGGTTAAATACAAACACATACAATTTCATGAATGGGACCTATCATAATAGTCTGTTTTCCTACGGCGATTATCTTAACGGGCAGCTTGGATGTGTAATTAATTTCCTACACACGGCCCACATGTGCGGGTATGAACCCACCAGTCGGTTCGCACACCTCCTGTACTCCTTTTTTTGTCGGGCAAGCATTCTCTAGTAGCTCTTGATGCCGGACACCCATCTGAAGTAGCGGTCATCATAGTAGCATTTTTGTTATTATATTCACTAGTATCAACTCTTGCTTCAAATCTTCCATTTCATTCTCATATGTTTTTAGCCTATTTTTAATCGATTCATTTGGCTAATGATATAAAATTACTGTAATTTACTATCATCCATATAAAATTATACGTCAATTACTGTGATTTATTATTTTTGTTTTTCTGTTTCTCTTTGCAAGAACTGTGATATTTTGGCGGGTAATTTTCACCATTTTGTTTTTCTCAAATGTGACGTTTTTTTTTGTTTCTTTTCGAAGGAACTGTGATATTTTGGATAAGGAATGGGTTGACGGCCTTCGGGTTGATTTTCGTTTTTCTCAAATCTCACATTTTTTTTTTTTTGGTAGGTGAGAGAAGTCATTTTTTTTTTCTCCTTCTCCAATCTCACATTCTTTTTGTTTTTATGGGTCAGTGGAGAGAACTCATTTTTTTCATTTTTTTCCTTTTTTAGGAAAAGGGACGAAAAGTTAGTGGAGAAAGGTGGAGAGGATTGTTGTATGTTTTTTTTTGTTTTTTGAACTATTACGGATATTGTTCTCCATTCGACTGTTCATTTCGGGCTTCCCTGAAGTTTTTTTTTAAACTGAGAAAGGTTTCCACACCCTTATAAAGAATGCTTATCGTTCCCCTCTAGAATCTCACAAACACACCTTGGACAAACATGACTGTGACATAGGACATAGACTAATAGAGATGACAAACACATACAAATGCACAATTCTCAACAAAAGTAGCAAAGAAAAAAAACCCTTAAAAAGGATACGTAATCCAATTCCTAACTCGCCCTTACCAAGGTCAAAACCCTAAACCAACTTAAACAAGACCGAGCACGACACTGATATGCAACTCCCTATGTTCATCGATTCAACTCACATCAAACGTCACATCACACGATGCTTCATTCAAAACCATTCTAGTATTTTATGTATATTAGAACAATATGATCTCTTTAGTAGTCCCCCACTACAATAATTATTCCATGAAAGCCACTACAATAATTATTGGAGATGGAATAATTCAACAAAACTTTACTATAAATTATAAACTATGAAAACTATTATTTGTTCAAACTTAGAGTTAAAAAAAAAAAGAAAGAACATTAAATCATGCATAAGCCCCATGCTGTATGCATTCCTTTCCCAGCACAAAGCCACATAAACGCAATGCTAAGTGTAGCAAAGCTTCTTCATCAAAAGGGCTTTCACATAACATTCGTCAACACCGAATACAATCACAAGCGTATACTCAAGTCGAGAGGTTCGAATTCTCTCGACGACTTACCGAGCTTTCGCTTTAGAACGATTCCTGATAGCATGCCCGTGGCCGACGACGACGACATCGACGCCCCGCAAGACCTACCGACTCTTTGTATCGCCGTCTCCAATGATTTCTTAGCTCCTTTTTGCAGCCTTCTTTCTCAACTTAACCATGATGATGATGATGATTTTCCTGTTGTTAGTTGTATTGTTAGTGATGGTTTTATGTCGTTCACTATTCGAGCTGGTGCTGAGTTTAGCATTCCGGTGGCTCACTTTTTTCCGTTTAGTGCTTGCAGCTTGTGGGGATTTAGCAATTTAGGCGAACTTGTGAAGCGAGGGATTACTCCATTGAAAGGTAACCATTTACTTTTGTTTTACGTAGTAAGTTAAAAAATATGTTTTTAAACACGGACAAAGTCGTTCTAAACGATGAACACGACTCTCCACGATGGTATGATATTGTCCACTTTGAGCATAACCTCTCGTGGCTTTGATTTAGGCTTCCACAAAAGGCCTCACTCCAATGGAGAGAATATTCTTCGATTATAAACCCATGAACATTCCCTAAATTAGTAGATGTGAGACTTCCATCATCAACACCTCTCTTCGAACAAAGTACGCCTCCCCTTAATCGAGACTCGTCTCCTTTGGAGTCTTAGTCATTTTTTACTATGCCTTCAAGGAGGGTTGACTCCTCTGTTCAACATTTGAGGATATTGACACGACTAAGTTTAGGGCATAGCTCTGTAAAATTCCCGCTAAACTTTGCACAGTATCTTATAATTACCCTTGAACGTACAAAAAAATAAAAAATAAAAAAGTTAAAAGTTAAAAATACTATTACATATATTAAAATCCTTAAAATAAAATAGGAAGATATTCTATGAAAGGTAAATAAACGTTTCTGTTGTACAATGATAACCTTTTCATAAAGGTTAAAAGTGTTAAAATTACCTTTTGGTAAACAGTTTCTGTCATACACGGATACTAACCATAAATGTATTTTTTAAACTTTTTTTTTAAATTCGGAGGTATTACTGAAACTTTTAAAGATTTAACGATATATTTTAAATAAAATACAAAGTTCACGAGTATTTTCATTAATTCAACATGTTTTTCGTACTGTTCATGAGTTTTGATTTGCAGATGAAAGCTACTTGACGAACGGGTACCTCGAAACCACCATAGATTGGATTCGAGGGATGAAAAACATCCGACTTAAAGATCTACCGAGCTTCGCAAGAACAACGAATCCAAATGACATCTTTCTAAATTTTGTAATTCAAGAAACAGAAAGAACAGCAAAAGCTTCAGCTATTATATTGAACACTTTTGATGCATTAGAACAAGAAGTATTGGATGTTCTTTCTCAAATTCTTCCTCCCATTTACACCATTGGTCCAGTCCATTTGTTCACAGACAAAACAAAGGAGAAGAAATTAGAAAAAATAGCTACAAATCTTTGGGAAGAGAATCCAAATTGCCTCGATTGGCTCGATTCGAACGAACCCAATTCGGTGGTTTACGTAAATTTTGGTAGCATAGCCGTGATGACAAACCAAAATCTTATCGAATTTGCATGGGGACTTGCAAATAGTGGGAAACCCTTTTTGTGGATCATAAGGCCAGATCTTGTTATTGGAGTCGAAGATGATTATGATTATGATTATGATTATTATTCGACGATTTTACCAATTGGGTTCTTTGAAAAGATACGAGGAAGAGGAATGATAGCGAGTTGGTGTGCTCAAAAAGAGGTATTGAAACACCCATCGGTGGCGGGATTCTTGACACATTGTGGTTGGAATTCGATTATCGAGAGCCTTTGTGCGGGAGTGCCTATGATTTTGTGGCCTTATTTTGCTGATCAGCCCACGAATTGTCGATATTGTTGCGTGGAATGGGGGATTGGTTTGGAAATTGATAGCGATGTGAAGCGGGATGAGGTCGAGCGATGTGTTAACGAGGTGATGGAAGGGGAGAAAGGGAAGGATATGAAGAAGAAAGTGATGGAGTTGAAGAATTTGGCTGAAGAATCTTGTAAGTTTGGAGGTTCTTCTTATTGCAACCTTGATGAACTTATACTCCAAATACTATCGAAGGATCGAACGTGAAGTTTTGTAGGTTGTGGTCGAGAAATAATGGGTCGGTGTCGTATGATTAATGAGCTTTTGTTTACATTTGTATGAGAAAATAATGATATCAATACATGTCGTGACATTTCAATGAAAAACATGAATAAACGTGGAAACTGGATGCATATTAATTATATGCGTACGATCTACTCACATGCACATGGACCCATTAAGCAGGCTCGTTAAAGTACTTTAAAGCCAATGAAAATCAATGGAAAATAAATGAACGTGCATAATATCTAATCTATTATTATTTTAGGATACAATATGCCTGCGGTCGTGGATATAGAATGAAGCCATCTAGCAGCTTTAGGAGTCTAATAGACCTCCTCAACTCCCATATATGATTGTGGTGACGTTTAGATTATATGTTTCGTGCTTTAAGTGATCGATAGGATTTCCCTAACAAGCGTGCACTAGAGAACTAAATTAAGATTAGAGCGTTATAGCTAGAGCGGTTTACATGTTGACCTAGGTCCGTACGTTTGTAGTAGATATTGCACCACAGAATCATGAGCAACGATCAAAGGTATAGACCTATGTGCACCCAAATAGTGGATTAGCTCGAGCTGTTGGTCTTAGACATTCAGGATACACGAAACAAGTTTTAAACCGCCTAAACGTCCTTAAAAACCTAGTAGACCTCCACGACATCCAAGAATGACAAAGGTATATGTACTATGTCATTAGTTTAATGGTGCCATCAAGGGCCTCCACTACCATTTCCACTCCAGTACCAGTACTATGGAGCTAGGCCTAGAATGATTAAGGTAGTGCTCCAAGGCGACTAGTCGCCCAACCTTGTGGAGAGCTGCGACAGTAAACCTACCCTGAGAGGCCGTGGAGTCACACAAGTTGACTCAATAGCTGGCAAGCATAGAGGGGTTGCTCCCCCAACTTTGGGTGTCATATGGTCTTGTGGAAAGGGTTCACCAGCTAACATCTCGTAGATAGCGAACTGACTAGCATACATCATACTAGAATAAGGATATGATTACAAGATAGCGTCTCAATCTAGGACACCGGTTTAATACTGCTTAGGCAAAGCAAGCTATGAGAGCATAAAAGTAATTCTCCCTAGAGATGAGACTTGTCATCTAGAAGACCTGTAACACCAGAAAAGGGTGTACCGCTCGAAACTTCGAGCACCCCTGATGCTTAGATAGTAGTATAGACTTGACCTGAACTTCCTAAATCTCAAAGTAAAGCTCGTGGATACCTACTAGAATAAGGATATGATGAGAGCCTACTAGTAGGGTTCTTACTAGGTATTTTTATTCTCATCCCTTTTCTTTTGCTTTTTTGTCGGGCGTTCGCAAGCTACCAGTTGAGGTGGAGAAATATTCAACAATTATTCAGTTACAGAGTGGGTCGTTCAAGTCAGCCCGTCCTTCTATTTAAGTCTTTTTTATTTTGTTTGTAATTATATCCAAGTCATATATTTAGATTTAATTTTGTATTTAATTTTGGTGTTGTTGTCTTTGTTTCGATCTAAGTTTTATCCATTTTTTAGTTATTATTTTCTTTTCTTTTGGTCTTTGTCTTTTTATTCACAAGATTCAAAGTCTCGAAAATTGGGTTATGACACGAATTCACTTACCATATAAACTTCATCCCATGTTTCTGAGCTTTTATAAGTTGATTATTTCTAAATTCAGCCTTAACGGGATCTAATTCCACCTACGACATTCGAATCAATCATACAAACGATCTTAGAACTCATCTACATATTACAACTATCTAATTGTCCTTGAGTGAGTCCAAAACACTCAAAACATGTAAATTGGTATAAAGCCGAGTCAATTAAGCCAAAGAAGTTGTACGATTCGAAGGGAGCCAACTGGGAGTGGCACAAGTTGTATAAAGGGGATCGACTGGGAGAAATAGGGGTATACATGGGTCGGGTTGGATTGGGTCGAGGAATTTTTTTGGATCAACCCAAGTTCAGGTTGGTTGAATTGGTAACCCAACCACTCCGAAATTATTTCACAACCCAACCCAACCGCGTAGAGGTGTACATGATCAGTTGGGTTGGGATGAACGATGGTCGACTAGAAATTGGACTATGTCGAATGTCGTGGACCGAGCATATGTCTAAGCCGGGTCACATATTAGGCCCTTTTGCCTTGTTTGTTCCCAAAATTTGTTTAATACAAACAAAAGTGACGGTGAAGTAATGATATTCTCTGAAAAGAAAAAAATCCAAACTTTTTGACTTGAAAACAGGTATGGTGAATTGGGAATAAAGCCTTCGTAGCATCAAATCTAAGCTAATATTTCCATTTCAAACACATCAAGCAACGAATCAGAACCCTATTCTTCTCTATACTTTATAGCATATGCTCCAATAAAGACGATTCCTTTCGGACTTTGGGTTACACATCACTCGCTTTCGTTGTTCGAGAATGTTCGAAGAACTCAAAACCTCCATGAAACCAAAATAACTAGGGTTGTTCGTGGGTCAGGTTGAGTCGGGTCAGGTTAGATCATTTTGTAGATCCAATCCCATTCTTCGGATTGTAAATAATGAACCCAGTACAACCCAACTATAAATGTTTTTTACTTGGGTTGGTTTGAGTTGTTCGGGCGCTTCTCCAAATTTTTGTTTTTAATGAAAGTAAAATGTTAGCTCGTAAACCATGATTGTAGTTGGATTGATCGGATTTCTCGAGTCATCATATTTTTTAATACCTCTAAAAACAATACATCAAATAACGAGAAATATTCAATACAAAATAAAATAAAACCAAAGAAAAAGATTAAAATGACGTCGTGGACTAACCTAAGCTCTGCAGAATAAAATGCAACTACCCTAACACATGTTCTGTGATTTTTGATGCAACGTTGTCCGCTGTCGTCAACCGGACAGATGTGTCTTGCCTTTACCTAAAATATAAAAATAGTACAATGATTGAGTATTTTAAGAAATGCTCGGTAGGTGACCTCACTAAGATCAGTAATGCAAACACAAACACATGTAATATGAATGAGACTTATCGTTTAAAACCGTATTCTCGTAGAATGCTTTTCAGCCCAGACAAATTGGATGTATATTTACTGCTCTACACACGACCAACATGTGCGAGCATGGGCCTACTAGACGGGCTCGCACACCCCTTGGACCTTCGGCTGGTCGGGCTAGCATCTTTGGTACTGTTGTCAGACACCCATAAGGAATAACGATCGTTGTAGCGTCATGATAAACATGATGATCATTTTCCTTTTCATACCGTATGCGTTCGTACTCATCATAAAAGGGAAGTGTTCCGATGCACACGAACATACATTTATACATGAGGTCCCAAACATTTTCCTTGGTAAATACATCATGCAAGACAACCCCTTAGAAAATCGTTTCATTTATAGCATAACCCTTAAAACATATCTGAGAGGTTCTGCATCATAAATTCTCCAATCTCAAAACATTTCATAGCATGTCATAATATATCATGGCCTAACATAATCATATCACAATGTATCATGGCATTTCATAGCATATGATAATTCGTCGTCGCATAATATGACATTTTATTAGTGAAACATATCATATCATCAAACATATTAAACATATCAAACATATCACACATACGACACATGCAGGGCATTAACACGTGTCATCATACATAAAACAATTCGTTCAACCAAACCGATAGTAGAACCACTTACTTGGTTGACCTAAGCGCGAAGCTACTACGACCTCTCGATGCTAGCTTAAGGTTGCTCTATGAAATTTAATTCTACCTAAAGAGTCCCACAATCATAAATTAAAATTTTATGCTACGAATTGGCTCACAAAATTTTTCATAAAATAATTTAGAATTACTCCAAATAAATTAACTAAATCCTTTCAAAGAGTTGTTGAAACTAGTAGGAATAGTCTGAACATATTCGACCCAAGCCGGATCAGCCAAAATATCGACCTAAAGCCGAAAAAAAAAAAAAAAAGTATTTTTCGACTGGGTTTGGACCGTTCAAGTAGGATGAAAAGAAACCAGGAACCTCCATTTTATAGTAAACCCTAACTCCGTACTTTTCAACATAAACAAGATGGGACAACTTCTTTTTTGGGTGTTACATATACTAGCCTAACAACACGTGACTTCTAGTCGAGAATATGATATCTAGACCGATTAAGTTAGTTTAAGCTGGTATCTAGAAATTTGATTAAAGTCTCCTTTAATTTTTTTTTTATTGAACTGAGACTAAGACTTCTGAACTTTTGGTCGAGAATATAATCTAATTTAACTTTAGATTTGTTTCTGTTTTTCTCTCTCCCTATCATTACTTCTTAAAAAAAAAACAACATATGGGACCGTTTTCCATAAGATGGATGGTGGGAAAATGTCGACAAGCAATGATGAAGACGACGCCTACAATAATACTAAATTGCACGAGCTCAGAGCCAAGAAGATGAAGGGGTCGACACAATTGACCCTTTCCCACCTAGACACGAAATTTGACTAACTAAAGGAAAAATTGAGTGATAACGAAAAAGTTTAAGCACTAAATCGAAAGAATAATAACAAATTCTTTCATCTAAAGTTGCACTTGGGGACTTTTATATATTCTCCCATTCACTTCTTTGGGGTGAGAAGGCCATTAAAATGGATACCAAAAGTGAATGTTGCTGTTGCAAGATCAAGAACAACCACACAAAACTCACTCCTTTCAAATGCAAATGCATCAAGTTCAAACCTTCTTCTTCTTCCTCCTCCGATGTCGGGGCACTGTACACGAGTCGGGATGATGAATCGGGGGCGGAGATGGACCTCCGACCACCACCGTCCCCGATGAAAAGCCTCTCCTCCTCTGCGTCGGACGGGCAGGTGAGGAAGCGAGCTCTCCTATGTGGGGTGAGTTACAAGAATTGGAAGCATAGGCTACATGGGACAGTGAATGATGTGTTGAATATGCAAGATTTGTTGATCAACCATTTCTCATATCTCAAACAAAACATTCGTATTCTTACAGGTTTTACATCATCCACCCTTCTTATAATCATGTCTTCTTGTTTTCTCGGTTTTTAAGAAACATTTATTTATTCATTAAATAAAATTTTCTAATCATTTTAAGCCAGTCCTCTCAATTATTCAAACGAACCAACTCAAATTTATTGTTAATTTTAAAAATTACATTTTTGTTTACCGTACAATTATATATATATAATTTTTTTTTTAAAACTCCATAATTATTTCAAATTTATTATTAATTTTAAAAATAACATTGTTGTTTACCCTACAATTATATATACATATATTTATTTTATTTTTACTTAACTTCATAATTATTTTGATTATTTATTCTCAACTAATTTTTTAAAATATATATCGAGTGGTAAATAAATAAATATATATTTTATGATGTAACATTTATTTTTATTAAAAACCAAAACTAAAACGACCCAATTCAAAATATATATATATTATGGTTGGATTCATTATTTAATTATATATATATATATATTTCATTTTTCTAAATTTCGTGTTCTTAAATTTTGAATTTTGAAAGTTCCGTTAATATTCTTAATTTTTTTAAAAAAAATTTAAAAATATCCCTGCTAAAAATATTTTCATTAAGAATATTGTTATTAATCATATAAATTTTAAAAATACTCTTTAATTTTTTTTTTTTTTTTTTTTTGTTCATATTTAAAAAAAATAATAAATTTTTTATATTATTATGAGTTGGGTGAAATTTTTATTTTGAAAATTTAAAAATTGGAATATTTTTTAAATAAATTGTATTCTTAAAAATAATAATGATGATATTATTTAAATTTATGATTTTTTTTTTTTATTAATGTTAATTTTAATGAAGATTATTAAGAACCCTAACATTTTGGAATCGCGGCAACAAACAATGTAGAAGACGAAGCAAATCCAGAGCGAATTCCGACGAAGAAGAACATTCAGAGCAGTCTAAAATGGCTAGTGGAGGATTGCTACGGAGGCGAAAGCCTGGTGTTCTATTTCTCCGGCCACGGATTGCGGCAGCCGGATTTCGCAATGGACGAACTCGACGGCTACGACGAGACCATATGCCCTGTCGATTTCTTGGAGGAAGGAATGATTAGCGACAACGAAATCAACGCCACTATCGTTTCGCCTCTCAGAAGCGGCGTCAATCTCCACGCCATTGTAGACGCTTGCCACAGCGGAACGATTCTGGATCTCGCCTATGTTTACGATCGCACCAGGTTTGAATCGATTCCTCTGTTTTTTTTTTGTGTTTGGATCTGGATTTGGATTTTGGAGTGTGAGGTTTTTGGATGGTGGAAGGGATGAGTGGATCGATAATCGGCCGCCGTCGGGGGCGAGTAAGGCGACTAGCGGCGGATTGGCGATTTCTTTGAGTGCCTGTGGAGATGATCAGTTCGCTGCTGATACTTCCGTAAGACACCATCTCCCACATTTATTAAATATGAATTTTATATTTTATATTTTATATTTAATAAATTTCACCTTTTTTTTTTTTTTATAAAATGTGATAGAATTAAAGAATTGTTTGATAAAAAAATTTACTATTTTATTTTTAAATGATTGAGAATGGACTAAATTTATAAATGATTTTTTAATAAAATTATTTCTAAAAATGAAAATTGAAAATATGGTAATTTTAAAAAGGTTGTTTTATAATTTTTAGTATTTTTTTTTGTTAATTTAGTCTTAAAATTTAGTTTGGTCTCTTTTATTTTTTTTTTAATAAAGATTTAGATGAGGTTACAAATTATTTATTTCAATAATGTGGGAATTATATAAATAGAAATATCCATATCAGAGACCTGTCCCGAACAGGGAATGAGGAAGGAAGGAGTAAAGATTATTTTTTTCGTCAAATAAATGGAGAAAATCATTCAAGGGAAACTTAATCCCCATGAATTCTCCGTCGAAAATCTTTGCCCCGGAGAATTTCGTGAGGATGGGCACGAGGAAGGCTTCTCATCCCTGCTCTTCCTCGTGGACATCTCTAAATGTGTGGTAGCGAAAGATACTTTAACGTTTTGGGTAGTGAATTATATCTGACACGAAAGCTGTTAACTTTCTAAAATAGATATGATTATAGTTTTTAATTTATTCTTCAAAAAGACTAACGAGCTCAAGGGACCTTAGGGAACCTTAGGGATTATAATATTTAAGAAGACGAGTCCTAGTCTAGTTTAATTAGTTGTGTAGTAATGTTGAATAGTTGATGATGGGAATGGGTGCAGATATTAACTGGAAAGTCGATGAACGGAGCAATGACATTCATTTTAATCGACTTGATAAAGACTTGTGGGAACGTTACATATGGACATCTCTTGGATTGCATGCACAATGCTGTTGAGAAAGCCAACAAACGAGGCTGTATCGCCCTCACGTTCTTCCGAAGATTGTTTGGGTATAAGCAAATTCAGGTCACATTATTACTCACTACTCTTCACTTTTTACTCAATTTTAATCTCAACTTCGAACATATTAATAAAATTAACTCACCAACCAAGTTCTACTAAGTTCTCAACCAAGTTCTACTAAGTTCTCGATGAGTCGATGGTTAGTAAGGGAGGGAAAAATGCAACCTCAAACATGTGACAGAGAAGACAGAGATGTCCGAACTGTACATAGAAATCCAAACGCTACCAAAAAAGACTCATCTTTGCTAGTAGTAAATGAATCGAAACACTAACGAATGTGTCTTACAACATAAATTTTTAATGAATAATAGACTAAAATTTGAATAAAACTCGAAACAAGAATTATAATAATAGTGAAATGTAACGACATAACGACTTATTTATTTTTATTTGATGTAATGCAGGAACCTCTACTGTCGTCGTCAGAGATGTTTGATGTGCACAAGAAAATATTTACATTGTAATTATATTTCTTTTCAACGAAATGTAGATTCTAAACCAATAACTCCAAATGTTCAATGGAAGATATGGCATCTCCTTCTAAAAGACTTGAGGTTTGACTCCAAATGTTCAATGGAAGATATGGCATCTCCTTCTAAAAGACTTGAGGTTTGAATTGTCTGAAGCTAGAAATCGAATATAAGTTTATCTACGAGTCGAATTTCCGTGCAGTGGCCAACTGCAACCAAACTGGGCTGAAACCAAACAAGTTGATTAGAAGTACGAGGCCCTACAAAAGCTTAGAGCTAGCTAGTTCTTCCCCCGAAATGTGAAGAGGGGTAATAATTGGGTAGACATCTAGATTGTTTTGATACGAGCTGCATCTCTCGACTCGAGACAAAACAAAAAGAAGGCCAAAAACGACAAAAACCTGAGGACAAGTGATTGTTCAAAATTCTATCATAGGATACTCCATTTTCATTATATGACCTCGAATCCGTTGATGATGGAGACGTTCCACAGTTCAGCTTCCAACTCGAGCAAATCGACAAATTCTCTAAAACTTTAAACATGTTCCACAAGCTATTTATACTCTCTTCACAAAATAGAAGGACATCATCAAGCAACTGAATATGAGAAACTTGTACCTGCGTTCGGACCCGCTCTAAAATCCTTCGATCATATACTTTTTCCACGCCAAGCTCTAATGATCAACTGCAAGAGCCCTACAACTAGCATAGCAGCCTTCAATCGGAAAAAGGCTCTAAAGCCTCTACTCCTAAGTTGGAGCAACAAGCAACAAGCAACGGATTGAGCGCGTCTTCTATGAGAGAACAAAGCATGTAGAAGTCGCCTTCCTTATGGCATTTTCTCGGGGAAAAGGTGATTGTCAAAATCATCAAAACACCAACCATGAGAAGTGAAGATCAATTGCCGGTCTCTTCACGAAAGGATTGGTAAAACATCTCACAATAGCAAAAAGAAAACAAAAGGAAACATAGGATCTCCATGGAAAGCTTTCAAGGTTTGGTGACTAGTCTATGGGAAGAGTTACATTACATTTTGCTAAATGGCACGTTCAAAGTACCAACCAAGGGGTGATCAAAACTTAAGACAAATGAACATTCAAATTATGAGACACTGCAATAGTTCAACCTATGAATATTCGAAGCAACGTAAGAGAAAGAAAGAGGTAACCTTTGTTTGTCGTACATACTTGACGTGTGATCGACCCACTCAACATTTCAAGAACTCGACCAACAAATCTAGCCCAAACTTTCCTCTAACACCAACTCCTTTCTTTTGGCCACACCTTCGTTACGTTTTAATCTTCACCAATCTCTTCCATAGTCACACACACTGCCAAAGGTTGTGTCAATGATTTGATCATCAACATCACCCCTGTTTCATCTATCATCCTCCTCCTAACCTCGAGGTTAACAACTATGAGGAACTATAAAGTACAAAATATAAGAGTTCCTCCTCCTTATTATCCAATTTTTTCCCTTCTCTGAGAGCTCAACAGTTAATCGTCACGCCCGCCCCCTCGTATCTCGATTCCTTCTCAATAAAGCCTACTCACCTTCTTGCTCCAAGTTTTTTGGGATATGAACCCCAGCATCTTCTCCTCTTCCCCTTCTAACTTTTTCGGATAGCCAAGATTGGGTTTTGGGGTATTGTCTACAACCTCCTTGGAGAACAGATTGTGTATGCCCAACACTCTCCCAACCAGCAGCATACCGAAAAATGGAGCCATTACCTACACCACCACACTACTATTGGTCACCAAATCTTGATCTCCATTGGAGTGAAGCCACAATAATTTTTCTTTATTTCAATACTAGCTTTAAGTTTAGGAGGGTGTCCAATGAAGCTGACCCAAACAATCATGGATAACAAATAAAAACCCTCCAGATTAACCACCTATACTTTTGAAGATATTCTCCCCTAGCATGTGAAGTGGTGACACCCTAAGACCTTACCTACAATAATTCCAATGTATGCAATGTTCAAACAGATGAATTGATGAAGAAGCCACACTTTACCAATTTCCTAAATCCTATTCCTTACTTCACCCTATACCTTGCCTCAAAATATATTCCAAACATTTCTCTCCAATGTATAAATTCACGTATTATAATCAGACTGCTCCCACATAGATAACATTAAAGAATTTATTCCAGTTACTTCAATAAAAGCAATCATAAAGCTTCTTCAAAATAATGGGATGTTTTGTATATGACAAAGATGCATAATTTTGGGCATATATGCTAGTATATTGTAAATCCAGCCTGACAGAGAAAAACAGAAATTTGCAATGAAGAACAAACATCTACAAAAATGAAATACAGATTTAAAATGGAAAGCTTTCCTGACCAGAAATTGTAGAGAACTTCATTCAGTGGGATGTATCTGCAACTACACAGTTAGAATGGTAAGTTCTGCTGAACTGAAATTGTTGAGAGCTTCATTAGATGGACTGATACTGATCAGATACACGCCTTGGAGGAAGTTTTATCGGTATAGCCAATGCCGATGGAACAAACTCCACCAACTGCAGCAGCATGCACGTTGACATATGTAATCTTTTGGGCATGTTTTGTTTTTGGCTGAAAGAACTACTTTTGGATGAAATTAGAGGGATACTAGTATATCTAGCCAAACAGATGATAACAGAAATCTGTAATCGAAATCCTATACAACAAACGTCATCTACACATAGTAAAATACACAATTAGAGTGGAAACCTCTGCTGACATAAAACTGTTTAGAGCTTCATTCAATGGGGTGATACCGATCAGACATACGCCTCGGAGGAAGTTTCCTCAGTATAAACAGAACTAATGCTGAAGGAACAACCTCTACCAACTGCAGTAGCAAGCACATCAAATTTATCAGAGAGAAGAAAAACTATAAATAAATTAAAAGATGAAAACGGAAAGTTTGCTCCAATGATAAGCTAACAAGATCATGGAAACAAATAAGAACTTTCATGATTAGAAAGTTCGATAAAGAATATTAAACCCCACAAAAGTACTCTAGTTGAATATGTGCAGCAATTCACCAACAGAAGAAAGAGAGCTACAACAAATAGAAAATACAATGCCCATCAAACTCAGTTTGAGACTCATTTGAGGACTGTTTTGAAGCCCGAATTGAAGCATGAAAGAAGAGAAGTTTGGTGCGAGATTGATGCCTAGGCATTCAAAGACTGTTTTGAAGCCCAAATTGAAGCACGAGAGGAGAGGAGAGGAAAGAAGAGAGTTTAAGGCGTGGCTGTAGCATATCAGCAGGTGGCTTGGGAGCTCAATGGCTAGGCGCCACCCTAGCACTGAAGCACCTACTTTGAGGCACAATTTTATTTCAAGGTGCCTTGGAGCTGACAATAATGTCTTTGTAAACACTAACCATAAAATGGCTTTTTCTGTGGTAGCCAATATATATGCATCAGCAGCCACGTAGACACCTATGAGAACTCTTCACATGGTCAGTGTTAAGAGAGGTAAAGCCTTTGTGAGCATATGAACAAGCATGTCTCTCTTATTCTGTTCAAGGTGAACCAGTACGCCGTTGGCATTGTCTTTTTCTTTATTTTTATTTTTATTATCTATATATCATTGTTTTCGTACCATCCCTGCATGGCACCTTGGAAGGGGAACTTTGATGGTTAGGAGCACCCAAAAAACACTATCAATTGAAAAAAATGGTTAACAAAAGAACTATGAAGGTCAAGCTTCCATTAAGACATCCACTTCTTCCCTTGAGATCAAAGGTTCAAATCCCCTTTGTTGTACTAAAAAAAAGAACTATGAAGGACGGAAAGGAATACCCATGCAATACATTCCAAAGGGAAAAGGACAATCTAATAAGCACAAACACTTTCATTTTTGGTCCAGTGTCCATGTCAAACATGTGTCGGCCTGGATACTTCTGCACACGTATGATATGCTGTTTATGTACCTTTTTCATTCTAATGTCCTAAAGATGTTGGCATCCTGCCATGTCCGTGTCCCATGCCCATATCTGTGCTTCTAGAGAACAATCCATGAAAAAAATATTGAAGATAAAAAAATTCAAGACTGGTTGTGAAGGCTCCAAGACAAATAAAATATCCTTTGGATAACCTCTCACCTAAGTGAAGATCAAATTATTTAAGCTATGTTTGATCTGAAAATTATTTTAATTTGGAAATCGAGCAACATCATGGAGTGACAAAAAGGGAAGAGACTTCAATGGAGAAACTTTATGAATTCCATGTCTGGGGGAAAGAAAATTAAAAACTAGGATTGAAAATTGATTACAAGACCATCATCCACGAATGTACAGGATCCATGATGTGGATGTATGAAAACTCCTCCAAATGACTGCAGTGTGCACTTATAATAAATTGATACCCTGCTAAAGAAAGTTTTTGACAGACTCTGGATTAAACAGAAAGTTGGAGCGCCCATTACTTTTTTGAGTTTAAGCTACTTCATAATTATATTTGGAAATTTTTCTCGTGGATTTTTTTCTCCCTGTAAAAGGATAAGTTAAATTTAATGTTTCATTCAGTGGGGAAAAAAAAGTTAGCCAACGGCCCTACCAATCCCAGCAAATAGAATCATTTTTTAACCTCCTCAGTTGTTTTACTCTCGAACTTTTAACAAAAAAAGAATAACCTATTCATCTTAGAAAAGATATTAGGGGATTTTAAAACTTGCCATGTAGTATATCAGGTTGAGAATGGGATGATCTAGGACGTCAAGATCTGCATCCTTGTCAAATGCAGAGAAGGCAAGCTACAAGATGAACAAACATACATGTGTATTAATTGCTTAAATAATGTCGGATTAAGATTGCCTTTACCAAAAGGAAACTCACCACAAAACACCGTATAAAGAAACAGATAAAACAAATTGTTGTCACACAACCAACCTGCACAGATAGAACAAGAAAGAAATTAACAAGCGCGTCAGAAAATCTTGATCTTTCAAAAGGCTAAATTCATGATTGATCCCTGAAATATACACTCTTCCTTAATTATGGCCTTGATGCTTTAAAAGTTCTATCTCATTCCAATTTTTCAAACAAATCCTTGTTGACATTGAATAGTGGAACAGTGGCATAGCATTTAAAATATCTTATGGTCTTTCCTTACTGGAGTAGACTTCTCTAATTGAATACTAAATGAGTTATGAAATATCTTATGATCATTCTTTACTGGGATAAAACTTTTCTAATTCAGTACCAAATGAGCTATGAAATACCTTGTATCAACACATGTGGGCACTGTTTTCAAAAAAAAAAAATGTGTAGGGCACATTGGTTTTAAAAAAAAATGTCAAGACTCCCTTCTAATATTTAATTTCAACACCATCATTGAGCAGGTTAAACTTGTAAAATACACGGGAATAAATCAGTACTTTCAGGACATTAGAGACAACATTGAAAAATTATGTATACTTAAAAGATGAAATGATATACGTGCCTTTCTTAAACTCTGTTGCTTCGATTATTTCTAATCCAATGGAAGCTATGGTCAACAAAAAGAAATTTAAAAAATCACATTAAAAAACCAACCTCATACAACTTTTTTTGGCGTCCTCTAGATTCAATTGGGAATTGCCTCAGCATGACAAATAACCTGTTAAGAGAGTGGTTGTTTAGAGTGGAACATGATTAACCGCAGCTCCTCAATTCATAAACATATATTACCTCCCACCATATATCAGGAAACCCAGTGCAGCAGACAATGAAACCACTAGAAATAACGAAGAAAAAAAATTATATTGCCTCCGTAAACTAGGATGTGGAAGCCAAAAGATTCCAGTTAAAAATGGACATAAATTAAATATTGCATTACTAAAGCAAATAATTTTTTTTAAAAAAAGCATTTGCTTTTGATATAAGAGAGAAGAATACGGGTTTCGAGCTGAAACCTGAAAAGAAAAGCTTAGCACCAATAACTGCACCAGGAGATTTGTTTAACATCACAAATATCCAAATGCAGATCTGAAACATGATGGCAAATAATTTAAATAAAGCAGAATGTAAACAAATCAACCAAATTCAGTTCAATATGTTTTTCACATAGTACTGCCGACTTCTGGTTGCGACATTGTCTATCTTACCTGTATAACATATATAACTCCATTGATGATACAGTAAGTAGGTTTAAGTTTATCAATCGGAAGACTTCGCGCCTGAAAGAAAAATAATCACCCATATGGATTATCAATGATGAATCTTGCACAGAAATGATATAATAAGTGATATAACTTCGAACTATAATCATAATAATAAATTACCTGATAGTAGATCTCTGCCCAAAATAGAACAAGTAGTGTGTACGTTGAAAAAAATAGAAGTCCAGGAACCTCCATAACCACCATTTCAAGAGCCTTTACCAGCAAGAAAGTTTCAAATATAATCACAGTTGCATAAGGGAAAAGAAGCGTGGGTCTCACTGAATATCTTGATTATCAATTTTAAATTTATATACGGACTAGCCTTTTTTATATGGGAATAGGATCCTCTGCTGTCTGTGGATTGTGATGGGTAACAAAATTACATAATGCAACAAATCGTTATCTAAAATTACTATGGTTCCGAGTGTTGGAGGAGGAAGAAATCCCAAGATTTTTATGACCAACGGTCCAACAGGAAGCAGGAAACAAGGCTTTTGTTTGTTTGTGTTTATTTAAAAATTTCAGCTCAGAAAGCCTTCTGGATGTCCGTAGTTTGAAAATAAATAAATTTCAATATGGTATTTCCAAAAATAGAAATACAAATACAAGTACAAACAATACATAAATAAATAATCTAGTTGTGCATTGATAACTGTAATTAAATTTTTTATTCTCTCCCTTTACTTTTGTTCATGTAATAATAGTGTGTTGGTGAAAGCTTCGCTGAATGCAAATTGAATATTCTGGAAATGTTTGGAATTAACATGTAAGCTAATGACAAAGGGAAGGTGCTTAAAATAAGATCAACTAAAAGTTCTAGTTTAAATTATCATAAAACTCATAGATAATCCGAAGACAATATCAAAATGAGTTCTAAACTTACTCAATCATCAAGTGATAACCATGGATTGAATAGGGTATTAAGAGTTTAAGACAATCTAGTTGGCATTGTGACAATTAATATAAGAAACCTACCTTCGGTCTGATGAGGAAAACACTCTTATAAAGCCCAAAGAGAATGGCCCTCACTGTCAAAACGAAAATAAGAATAAGGTTAGCATTAACTCATCAAGTAGAGTCTTAAAACTAAAATGAAAAATAACAAATATACAATCTTACATCCATTTACAACGAAATTCATCAAATGGAACCCCTTTTGTGTTGTCCACTCGAATTCTGGTACTCGTACTTGAATCCGAATAAGTTGAACCTGGAAACTTGAGCAATTACTTCAGTCGTTAATTATAAAAAAACGGAAGTGTGTTCTTTTTCCTCGAGACAGCCAAGTGGTTTAATTTTAGTATATCATTTTTTTTATTGAGAAATACTTCCATTGAGAATATGAAAGTACATATCGTAACAAAAGGAGCTATTTAACTGTATACAAAACAAAAGAAAAAAAAGAAATAAAAGAAAAGAACTCCAATCAAAGAGAACCATCTCTAAATAATCTTACGAAATTCCTCTAATACTCATGCCCGGAGAAGTAAATCTAACACAAAACTAAATATCTTACCGAGACCTCTCAACACTACTGAAAATTCTCCTCTCTATCCAATCAAATCCCCCAGGTAGCAAGGTGGCAGAAAAAGCAGAGAACCAAAGACTAAAACCCTAGTAACAAAATGGAAGGTGGAAAAGCACCTCCTCCATCCTAGAGCAACAACGTTTGTTCAACGTGTCCGCACCAGCAACAATGAAGCACAACTGCAACATTTGTAAGGTGTCCATGGGTTGTGCTAGTGACTCGCATTCATCAAATTTATCTATTGTGTTTCCTGACCAACGTGTGATAGCTATACTGAGATTCATAAATGCTCCAAAAACATTCTCCACTACAACACTAAGGAATTTCTCTCTTAAGATTTCAAAATAATTTTTGACACTAATTGATGACTCTTAATCAACTTAGGATTAAATCTCAACTCATATGAGTGCGGAAGCCAAATAATATGTTAAAATTGAGCTACAAAAATCAGTTCTAACCATGTTTACAAGCATACAGCACATCCACAAGTCTATGTTACTTAAGAACTTCAAAAAAATAAACAAATATGAGATAAATATCTCATTTCTGTTAATTGATGATACGTGAGATGAAAGATGGAGAAGAAGCCATGTAAATTCCAATAAAGATACGAACTCAACCAAAAAAACGCTTTAAACAACTTAGGATTAAATCTCAACTTATATGAGTGCGGAATCCAAATAATATGTTAAAATTAAGCTAAAAAAATCAGTTCTAACCATGTTCATAAGCACACAGCACATCCACAAGTCTATGTTACTTAAGAACTTCAAAAAAATAAACAAATATGAGATAGATATCTCATTTCTGTTAATTGATGATACGTGAGATAAGATACGAACTCAACCAAAAAAACGCTTTAAACAACTCATGAATTTCATAACATACAGAACAAAAGAACAGTAAGGATTGGAGAAAAGTGGAGTACTAAGGCAATGATCGAGATGAGGCCATAAGAAGCAGACAAAGTGTAGTAAATCCCCTTCTGCCAATCCTCCGACTCATCAATTTGATTCCACCATTCGAATCCTCCAACCGCAGAGGTGATCACTAAATCCCTCACCATCAAAGCTTCAAAGATGAAGAAAATCGCAGAAAGAGAAGAAGCGTTCGTTCTTATTCTTCGTTAATGCCAAGCCAGAGAGAGAGGAACCTTGAAGAAGCTTTGTTCGCCATTAATGCCGCGCGCGGCTGCGAGGGAACGTAATTTGGTGTATGAGAGAGAAATCTCAGACACGTGGACGGTTATTAAATGGACTTGTGGCAAATGCATGACACGTGTGATGATATTACGCGCTTCGTGTAGCGCGTGGGGGTGTTGGAAGGAAGTCATTTGCATTTTTAATGGCTAATTGATTAATTATGAATATTAAATAAGAGGTTTTTTTTTTTATTTTATGATAATATTTTATTTACGTTCCAATTACAATTTAAACTTATTTGGATAAGGTTGTGTTAAAATAAATTAAAATTTTATGAAAAATAATATACCGAAAATATATAATTTTTTTATTACATACATATATTGTTTTATCTTTATTTTATTCTAAATTATTTTTTATTTATTTATTTTCCGTTATATTCTTATTATTTTAAAGATAATTTTTGAAAATAAATTAATAGACCCAAACTAATTTAACCCACAAAAATCTAAGAGTATTTTTTAAATATATCATTATAAAAATATTTTAATTTTTTTTAAAGAAATTCAAAAATATCTTGAAATTCTTAAAAAGTTTCAATATTAATAAAACTCAGAAATAAAAAATTAAAAAGGGTATTTTAGTATTTTATCTTTATCAAAGTTTAATTTTATTAATTTATCAAATTAAATATAAAACTTTAATTTTATATTAAAAAAAATAGATGTAATAAACTAATAAATTACTATGATTCTTGTATTAAAATTCCCTCCGCTCCCCGCCGCCGAACAGCCCCGTGCTGGCCTCACTTTCGCTGTCAAGGACGCGTTAGTACTCTCCTTATCTCTTTGATGTTTGATTCTACATTAAAATTCTGGTCCATTGGTTTTTTGTTTTGTTGGATGAAAGTCTCACATCGGTTTATAATCAAGGAATACTAACCAAAGCAAAGTCATGAGAGCTCTTATACTTACCGTGGATAATATCATATTATTGTGGAGATCCGTGCAAAGTCATGAGAGCTCTTATACTTAAAGTGGACAATATCATATCATTGTTGAGATCCGTAATTCCTAACATGTTTGTTAATCTCTCATTGGGGGTTTGGTTTCTCGATCGTTTGTTTTGGTGTGCTGCTTTAGATTCGACGTGAAAGGCTATGTGACAGGGGTTTGGCAATCCGGACTGGAGGAGAACTCATGATGTTGCTGAAAAGACTAATGAGGTGGTGACTGTTCTGCTCAAGAATGGTGCTGCTTGTGTTGGGAAGACTGTTATGTTATGGATGAA
This sequence comes from Cucurbita pepo subsp. pepo, assembly GCF_057944985.1. NCBI lineage: Eukaryota > Viridiplantae > Streptophyta > Magnoliopsida > Cucurbitales > Cucurbitaceae > Cucurbita > Cucurbita pepo. The sequence continues at coordinate 3,421,447 of NC_141801.1, read as the reverse complement.
TTGGGTTTTGGGTAAGCCATTGTTAGTTCTCAAAGATCCTTTAGTTTCCAATGTTTTTGAGGTGTTTGTTTGATTGTTAGTGTAATTGTCATTTTAGCTCTCACCGCTAATAGATATTTTCTATTTTAGCCAGTTATGTATCACCATCAACCTCAGCTAGAAAAAGGTTTCCACGTCCTTGATAAGAAATGCTCAAATCCCCTCTCCAATCGATGTAAGATCTCACAATCCATCGCCTAGGGAGCCCAGCATCCTCGCTGGCACACCACTCGGTGTCTGGCTCTAATACTATTTGTAACAGCTCAAGCCCACCACTAGCAAATATTATCCGTTTTGGCCCGTTACGTATTTTAAAACGCGTCCACTAGGGAGAGAGGAGACCCACACCCTTATAAGGAATACTTCATTCCTCTCTCCAACCGATATGGAATCTCACAGTAAGTATTCAACTTAGAGATCAAAATGAGAACGAGCATTTGAAAGCTTTTGACGACAAATATTCTAGAGTTCAACGCAAAACATTCTCGAACATTTTAATAACGAGTATGTTTTCAAACCAAGTTTGCCTAGGCATAATCAAGAGCATGAGGTGAAGCACAAAATGAACATCTTCTGATGAAACATTAAAACTGCTTTACCTGGCATTGATGTCTGAGACTGCTCCAATTTGGAGTTGTTACCGAAACAATCCCCTGATCTCTGATATCTTCAATCTGCATGAGAAATGCAGAGATAGACAAGATTAGCCTGAACCACATTCAGTTCTTCAACAACCAATTGTTTCCCAACCATGCCTCATAAACAATCATGAGACTCCAAACATCCTCTGAGCTTGGTTGATGATTATGAATAGTAAAAGCAAAAGCAATGCATTTAAGACCCACAGAACTTATACGATACCAAGAACTAACAGGTGATGAACAACATAAAGTATGTCGGAAACACTTTGCACACAACCCTGTAACAGTGCCAAAACAAAGAGTGTAGTGAGTCAACTCAACCGTCAAATTGACAATTAACGAACTAGAGAGTGATATGTACAAAAGTTCATCAAGAAGTTCACGACGTTATAAGCCACCCCAGCAACATGAGGCTAAACTTATAACCAACGTGAGGGCTAAACTTATAAGCATTTACGGGCTGTTCTCAAAAGGAAAAAAGAAGGGAGAAGTGAGATCCCACATTGATTGGAGGAACGAGTACCAACGAGGACGCTGGGTCTCGAACGAGGGTAGATTGTGAGATCCCACATCGGTTGGAGAGAGAAACAAAGTATTCTTTATAAGAAGGTGGAAACCTCTCTCTAACCGACACGTCTTAAAATCGTAAGGCTGACAGCAATACGCAACAGACCAAAGACCAAAGAGTAGAAAAGTAGATGAAGTGACCAATATGAACAAACATCAAAATTACCTTCAAAATATGACACTAAAACATACAGAATGTAGCAGTATTAAGTGTTCTTTCCATATACAAAGTCGGTTCAAATTCAATCGATCGACATAATGTCGGGATCTTCTCCATAAATTACGATATCAGGTAAGCCTATTAACGACCTATAGAATCTATACCCTTTTGGGAGACAGCCAACAGTAAGTGTTCATAATATAAAGACCTGAATCTCATACATTAGTTAGAGAGTTGTATTTACAGGGAGAAGCTGAAGTTAGGAGCATGAGAGCACAGTAGGCTGATTGATAACACCACCAGTTTCTCAATCAAATGTCATAGACATCAAAGCATCATCATCCAGCAGTGAGTCGATATCAATCATGTCATCACCTTCTATTATCTCTTCCGAAGTACTAGTAATACTTATATTACTCACCTGATCAATGTTTGCAAACAGAACAACTCATCAATATACAATGATCAGTTTCATTACAGAATTTGTTAGTACAAGAAAGTTAACCCAAGTACTAAACATATTAACCCTTAAACTTCGAGAATAATACGCTATTGAAGTTAAAATTTATCCAACAAATAGCTCATATACACAAATATTAGCACGAAAGAGTCGAGCAACGTGCCATCTGACACATTGCCATAAGCTGATAGGCAAGATGATAATTATTTAGCAACCCACTTAATCCAATACTATTATGTTAGGGTTCTTAATCTGATATAAGTGACAGATATAGAATTCTCAACTATATACATAGAAGGAAACAGAAACTAGATTCTGATAATGAATGATGGTAGATATCAATACCTTGGTTTCTCGGCACTTTTGAACCACGGTAAGTAGCCTACGGTATTGGTCCCGTCCCTCAGGATATTGAGCCATGGACTTGACTCTAGTAAGTGCTTTTTGAAATCTTTCCTCAGTCTGTCTTCTTCCTTTCTTCAAAAAATCTTCGTCGTCCTCTTCACGTGGTTCCATCACCACAGAGGGCGGAGTCTTGGCAACTGTATCTGATCGGAAGCCTCGCAAACCACTCCCCTTCCGTCTCCATCTCAAAATAATCTTGTCTAATATTCCTACCGACCAGACGATCTTTTTGTATTGCTTCCTCACCTGGTGTCCTCTCACAATGGCCTTGCAATTATGGACATTCGTAGTTAGTTTTCGGTTTTATGTCGCAGACGGAAGTTAAGTTCTTTAGTCATAAATCAAGAGAGTAAAAAAGAGCAGTACAATTTTTGCCTTGATTTTCTATTTTCTAAAATTAATTCCTACCAAGCAAATATTAAGAATCAGAAAACTACTTTTTAAATAAATATTCATAATTCACTAACACGTCTTCAATATAATGGAGCTTATTAAATGAGTATGGGAGAGTGCAAACCTGAATTTTCACTATTCTTTGACGTATTAGCAAGAATTCTTTTCTCATTTTCCAACCACGGAACTTTTTCTGTATGTGAACTGCAGCAGCATGGTCTGGGCTGTTACTTAGTCGAGACTTGCGTGCCCTGGCAGCGACAAACGAAATAGCACTATCATCTGAGTATCCAAATTCATCAGGTCCACGCTCTGATAATTGCTTCCTCTGAAATGACTTTACTCGAAACATCAGATGTATACGATCAGCAGCTTGAGTAGCATTGCAGACAGCAGTCAACGAATCCTTCAAGGACAAATCACCAGGCATAAAACCATCATTTATTGGTGTTGCCTTTCGTTCAGCAGCGGTATACACAGCTTTCACTTCTGAAGCGTCTAGCACACCATCTTTTTTGGTATCTGCCATTGATACAGATGAGATGTAGCTGGTCAATGACGACTCCGCTAGAAAACCAGCGATCCCCTTCTGTCCCCTTACAGAAGCAAGGTCTGCAGGCGTTGTGCCCGAAGGATTGCCTGGAGATGGATCTGACGGCAATCCAGGATCGGCGCCCAAAGTTATAAGAGTTCCAACTGTCAACTCCCTGCATGAAACAATCCAGGATTAGCACCCTAAGTTTTTATGGTGACTTGGGAGGAAAAAAAGGCTTTTTGATATTCAAAGAAATAGGAAGCAAGCATTCTTTTTAGCTCTATCAATGAGTCTGATTAGCATGAAAGAAAGGGCTTTCATTCAAGAGTTTAAACGTTCTTGCCTGCCATAGAATGCTGCCCAATGAAGAGCAGTCCATCCATTAACGTCTCTAAAATTCAGACTCACTCCAGTAGCTACAATTGGTCTGATTGCCCAATCATAGCCAAGAGCTGCAGCTAAATGAATTAATCCCTGTCCCTTATCATCCAATATATTAGGACCTTTTCCATCTTCAATTACTTTACGTATAAGCCATGAGTACAGCTTTTCTTTCATCAGCTTTATAAAAAGAGATTCCTTGCTTTGATGCTGATTTTGATCATTCTGAGAATTTGGCTCTTCCCCATAACAATCTTCTTCTTCTTTTATTGAGATGAGCTTTTTGATCAAGTTCCGTTTCTCCAAGGCACCTTCTGAGAGATTATTTGGAGGATCTGAAGATCTAGTGGATAGTAACCTCTCAAACCGCAAATGCATATGTAATTCTTCTGTAGCACCAGCGGTATATACATCGGTAACATCTACATCTTGAGCAGAGTCTGCCAGGTAATCAAATTCACGCACCTCGCTACAAGCTAATCTGTTGGAACATGTAACATAAAAAGGGACTTGGCCAACACTATGTGGTGGTGCGTGACAGCACAGAATCCCATCAGCCAAAACCTCTGCAGGAACCTCAACTTCCCCAAACATACATGACCAGTAACATTTTGTGGCATGATTGTTCCCCAGAAACTTTCCTATAATCACAACCTGTTTGGGTTTAATGAAAAAAGAGAATTTAGTTTTCGGAACAAAATCTTCAATGTCTCACGTATTTAGAGGGGAAAAAGTGACAAGTAAATAAGAAACTGTAGAAAAATGGAGACAGAAACCAATAAATTTCGAAAACTTAAGACGTTTTTTTTTTCCCTCAAGCATGATTCACAGTAACTTTTTTTCAGTTTTTTCAAACATTTATTTACCTCGGTTTCTAAATCTAGAAGTGTCGACTTCGGAGAAAAGTCTGTTATACTGAAAAGCTGGTCTTCAGAAAGAGAAGGGCTTAATGACGAATCATCCACCATATCACCACATTCTACAGTGCTCCAAGACAAGCCAGATGATGGATGCATGTGCAAATCATCAACTTCCACAAGCTCTCTAGATACCCACCGTGAGAAACTGTCGACTTTCTTCAAACTCTCCTCTCCATCTACTAATGATTGTTTCAAAGCCAAAGAATAGCTGATGGAACCTTCTTTAGATATATCATTTTCAGAATTCAACCTTGTTGCAGAATACAATTCTCCTTCATTGAACTGTGGTTCGAAGTTTTTTGAAAAAAGCTCCTTATTCTCTATGCTAGGATGAGCATGACCACTTCCAAAGGTTGCATTATGAGATTTCTGCTCAGTTAACTTGCCATTGACATCATAAACTGAATATAAATCTGGAAACTGGTCAACGTGCCCTTTTGGAAAGGATGAAGTATTGTCTTCAAAAGGAACCTGTAGTTGAATCCAGAAAACGTTATAAACAATTATCTGCAGAGCATAATTGAATTAAATTCATTTGAATTGAAGGGTTTTAAATAGCTCAACAGATGAGCAAGAACACAATCGAATAGAAGAACCTCCATTCAAGATAAATGGCAAGGTGATCAAAGATATTTGTGTGTCATTTGTACCTAAAGAGTCCAACCTTCCCTAACGCAACCAGCTCATACAAGCCTACATCCAAAAAATGGTTGGAACTTGGAAGCAGCTTAATAATTTGTGCGGGAGTCACCCCATTCATAAAGTTTATCTCCAGAATAAGCCAAAGGACTGTCAACAACTAATCTCTTTACATTATTTTTTTTAATAATATATCTTCATCCTTATAGAGGGGAAGTTGGTTATCTAGCGGGGAAACAGAACAGATATGCGAATAAGTGAACCACTGATAAGTAACGTCCAATTACAGTCATTTAATAATGGCAGTAGCTCGTTAACACTACACAGTCATTAAATTATAAGTACAGTTCAAGACAGAAAAGATATAATAACAGGCCAGGCTAAGAATCACTTATTCTTCTGTGATACAATGCCAGGCAGGTAAGCTTTCTACAACTAAACCTCACCTCCCAATCTATTCTATCAAAACCCAACCAATCCTAGGGTGTTCTTGGGACAAGTTTGAAGCCTATGCAGATTGACATATTTTCTTTAACCAGATATACAGATAGGATTAAAGAACAAAGAAATATAAATGAAAAAAACTTCTAAATACCTGACAGTTCGATGCCATTGTCAGTGAGCTCTTAAAGTCCTCTTTAATAGCACTATTACCGGCTAAAAGCTTGCCAGGAATTGAATTCTCCTGTCCAAGGACAGTTCCAGAAGATAAAGGTTCAATCCAAGAGTTTAAAACCTGAGAAGGTACTGTTTGAAATCCAGTTGTGCATTGTTGAAAGATCTCTTCCCACGAGGCAGAGGTGAGTGTCTTCTGAGAACCAATCAAACCTGTACCACCATCACTACTCCCAAGTCCATCTTTCTGAACTTGTGGCACATATTCCACGGCAGGAGCCGATGGCCAAGGTTCAACATTATCTGGAGTATTACACAAGTCAACATTTTGAGACGTCAAATAATGTCAAGGCTTCTATCAGGGAGAACTTGATTAATAAATTAGATATGTTTACTAGTGTAACATAAGTTACGAAGAAAAGAATTAAACTGGGCTTACTGGAAGAGGAATGTGGAAAGTAAAGATTTGATGGACCAGCTTCTTTTTTATTCACCAGAAGACCATTGTTCACTAGTGGTGATGTTGGAAATGAGTGAAATCTTGAAGTTTCTTGGTAAGCTTCTTCTGCATAAAATTGCAAATTTAAGTAGCAACCTTCATAATAAATGTAGAGTAAAAACATCGGTAACTAAGATCAACGAACAAAGTACGCATTTAACGTTTTTCTTCCACTGAATAAAATAACCTCAAGGCCTAGAGACCATACATAAAAGCAAGAAATAAATAACCAAGGAGAAGGAAAATACCAGTATCAGCATCTTCATATGACGATGTCACAGTGCTGGTTGGGCTGGGAGAATCTGCATTTTCAAAAGCTGCTTGATTACGACTGCTGGAATAGCTAGAACTCATAGGACTGCTCTTCTGTGAACTTGATGAAACCTCATCTGTCTCGACAACAGCTCCAATATTGGTTCTATTACCCTGATTTAAAATTTGATCATACAATTAGAATTTTGGTTTTGTTAGTATTATTGTAATAAAAATAAATAAAGGGCTGGGCTTTTTTCTTTTTTTTTTCTTTTTTCTTTTTTTTTTTTTGGGTTTAAGTGGGCTTCTTAAGAAGAAAGGTTGCAATGTGTCAGGGGAGTGTCCATTACATGTTCCAAACAAAAAAAGATATACAGTATCGTATGTTGGACGACTGTTTGGAGCATGTCTGAATGTATCAGTGTCCGACACGACTTTGTCAAAACTAAAGTGCTATGTTTCCTAGAGTACCTCCTTTACCTTGATGTGAAAGGCTAAAAATCCCAAAGAAAGTCAAATACTTTGTTTCACAGGTTTGCTTGGTATGTGAACACTTTGTATTGGGTTTTAAGGCATTTGTCTTTTCTGTTGGGTCCAATGGTTTAGAAGACTAACGACGGCCTCGAGGCTTTTCCTCGTTCTTGAAGAGGTGAAGCATAAGCCTCAAGGCGGTATGAGGTATAAGCCTCCATTTTTAATTAAAAACATTATACAGATCAGGATTTGCATAATCTAAGTATTTTCTAAAAAAAATAGTTAATTAAAAGTAATTTTAAAAAATCACCCCTATCAATTGCCACTAGAACAAAAATTCGAAAACGATATCTTTCACATCACTACTATTGTTCCTAATAGAATTGACAAATTCTATAAAGTTGTCTTCAATGTTTTTAAAGCCTATGTAGTAGAAATAGTAAAATAGTCAAAATTGGCAGTCTTTTTTTAAACAAACCACTTTAATCGAGAGAGATGAAAGATCATACAAGGGTGTAGAGAAAAGAAAAATAAGCCCCAAAAAGGACGTCCCAAGAAGAAACTACATTTTTCGGCTCTACGAATATCTTCCCTCTTTCGAAATATTTCATTCATCAATGAAATACTTGTTTCAGCTCACTAAACATATATCAAGGTGCTTTTATGGTGTATATAGGAGAAAAATCAGTCTATTCAATTCAAATTAATATTTAGCAAAAATTATTATAAACATCTAGATTTTCATCGAATCAAAATAGTCAAAGGTGTGCGTTCTTTTGGCCATTTCGTCACCTCAACAACTTGATTGGTTCATCTTAACGCCTCACTATGAATCAATATATCTAGTTATTTTCAAGTATGTTTTTTTATTTACATTTCTTTTAGTTTAACAACATGAGAGAGTGGAAATTTGGACCTCTTCTTAAACTTCAAACCTTGCCTTAAACTGTTGAGTTATACTTTTGTTAGCGTGTTTTATGCTTTTCCCGCCTAAAGAATAGAGCTAGTTTTTTCACCCAAAAATGGAAAATGAAAGAAGAGAATACATATCCTAGTTGAACCAAAACCAACATACTAGGACCATATCACCTCATAGCCTTGTACAAAAATACGAATCGCAAGATTAAAAAATAAATTTTCATGGAAATCAGTTCAAATTAAAAGAATAGCAGTAAGAAAAATGATACAAATTAAAAAGCAGAAAGAACGAACAAGTAAAGCACCAGATTACCTTTACTTCCAAGTAGTGGACAAAAACTATGTGCATTAAATGCCTGCAACAAGCAATAAGCAACAAGCTGGTGAAAACAAAATCACCTAGAAAAAGAAAATTTATTAATAAAAACAAAATTTATCATTTTTTTTTAATATGAGACAATTTTATTGATGATTGAAATTCACAAAAAAAAACGTTATCCATAAAACTTCCCAATTTATAAGAAGGGAGGCATGACTATAGGAAAATGTATTAGACAATTTACACCAAGATATAGTGTGGTAAATAACATTGTCGAAGAGATGTGAATACTCTTTGATTTCTTTCTTTCTTTCTACAGAGACAAAAACAACCATAATGAGATTTTTCCATGACGGGGATTTTGCATTGGTGAAAGGGTGATACGTTAAGGTCAAGTCCAATAAATCCTTTACCTCCTCAAGAAAGTTGAGATACCATAGAGAAACCTCTTCTAGAAATTTTGAGCGTATATGCATTGCACAAATAAATGGCTCTGTGATTCATTGATTTTCTTGTATAGTGCACACCAGCTTGGAAATAGAGTCATGTAGGGCTTTTTTTTTTTTTTTTTTTTTTTTTTTTTTTTTTTTTTGTAGATTTTCACCATGCTAATGGCTTTATGTGATATTTTCGAAAGGAAAATTTCACCTTTTTAGGGTGATTTCCTTTCCATATTGTCTTTGCTAGCATGGAGTTTTTTGCTTTTACTTTTTTCTCGTATGTTCATCATTAAAGATTTTATAGAGAAACCCTATCAATGCTAGGAAGCCATGTTAATGAGTCTGCTTCTAGGCGAGGTCGAGACTTAAATCGGCCCATTCCTTAGCTTTGTTATCCTTTAGGTTGTTACCAAGTTTCAGGTACCAAAAGTTGTTGACATTATTCCATGTTTCTTTGATCGTGGCTGTTATGAGAGAGTCTACATAGAGTTGGATACTGCAAGGCTAGAATGAAGTTTTCTCCCCCAAGGTGTTTTCTTCATGATTATATCTCCATATCCATTTGGCAAGGAGATCTTTGTTATTCTCCTTTATCAAAAATAGACCAAGTTCCCTAGTCTGCTGGGAGGCTTATGATATTCCATCGGATAAGGTGTAGGCCATTTTTCCGCAAATAGTCTATTAATAATCTTTCGTGGCATTTCGAATAAAGACATGTAGCAAGTGGGGAGATTGGACAGTGTAGCTTGTACTAGGGTGGGTCTTCCGCCTTTAGAAATATACAAGGCAAATACCCTACAACACATGGTTCCACATTGAAAGAGCAAAATGGAAAAAGGACATGATCAAGATTTGGCACATCCTTGCAAAGAAAACACCATCATAGACCCAAGAAAAAGAAAGAATGCTGAAATTTGATTGCAACTAAAGGTGTTGACATTCTCGTGCAAAACTTGCCACCCTAATGCTATAGTATCGCAGAGCTTCCAGCTTCAAAACTAACCCTTTTGTTAGAGAAAGGGGTGCGCAAGAATTTGACATTTTGAGAGATCATAACCTTCCAAAGCAAGGCAAACAAAGGGGCACTTGAATGGGAGGAAGGGATACAAAGGAGATGGAAGAAGGAGCTACCCCGAAAAAAAAAAAAACAATGTGATGAGGGTCCAAAATCGAATGTCTCTTCTTCCTATGCCTACACGAAAGTCTCTAAGGAGTAAAAGAAAGTCTAACACCTCCATGGTCTCCTTATCTCAAGGCTTAGAGGGCAACAAAAACCAAAAATGAAGGAAGAATTCCAAGAGACATGCAAAATGAAGGCCATCAAGTACAACCTCATGTCAGTAATTGAGAATTAATCTAAAGAAGATGAGAACCAAAGATAAAGCAGATTATAATGAGGATGTAAAAGGGAAAGGCTATAAAGGATTTACAACTGCATCAAACTTACTCTTCAAGCATCCAATAACTGCGCCTTTGAAAGTTCTCATTTTCTTCTCCATGGGCATAATAGCAGTGCAGTACATCAATGCTTCCAACCTAATAATATTGCTAAAAGAAAAATTAAATGTTTCTGTTGAAAAGAGTAATAAAGAAAAATTAACAATAAGAAACAAAAGATCGAGTGGTAAAGAAAGATAAAATCAAAACAATATAAAATAAATAAATAAATAATAGTTAAATAGCTTATTTTTGTGAGGGCGTAGATCATGACGATTGTAGAGACACCCAAAATCCAGATAAAGAAAATGGTGCCTTCTGTAAGTTACCTTCAGCTTCTCATGAGCTTCCTTTACAGTTTTGCCATCTTTCTTCTTCCTCCATTTGTGTCCATCCTTTCGGAAGTACCTCAGAACCTTTCGATCAAAAAGAAAAAGTGACCCACCTGAAAGGTAAAAGTACATGTCAACCGCAATAGTAATACCTAAGTAATGTTAGCATTAATGGTAAATGGAACAATACTCGTTTAACAATTTTAAGTTGGTGAGATAAAGAGAAGAAGAGATGAACGCGATAGATTACGGCTCCATTTCTCATCATAGGATCTAACCATCTCATGTTAGTTATACAACTTATAAGGTCGGGTAGGCACACAGAATATATAAGACCATAATTAAGAAACCTCAGCAGTTAGATCAAATAATTTAACTTTTTGATAGTCATGAGTGTGAAAAATCATATTTGATGGTCTCTCTGGATGCTCTGATCCTCAAGAAAACTTCAATCAGTTCAAATAATTTAAATATTTTATAGTAATGATTGTGAAAATCATACTTGATGGTCTCTCTGGAGGCTCTGAAGCAATATGAAACTTCGGATAGTTACGAAGTATTTCACAAATTTCAGCTGGACGCAGCCAACGATGTCTTGCTTCTATCAATAACTGATCGATGTCTGCACAAATATGAACTATGTCAGCCATGAATGAAGAAATTAAAACAGTAGTCACTTCACAAACCCAAAAACTACATGCACTCAATAGCTTGCAAGTAGGAATGATGGGTAATGGTAGGTATTAAAACTATGATTATGCCTACTAAAAATGTCTAATAGCAGGCAATACTCAATGAACCAGAGTTCTCACAACTGTGAGCAAGTATACGATCAACTCAGAGATTCGAGCAGTATAGAGCTAAAAGCAAGAACACAGATACAACCTAGCAAGACATGAACATTCATTTTCAAAAAATCGAGGTGTACGTCCAACAAGAACAAGTTGGTTAAAATATTTCTCACAAAATATGTATTTGCACACGTTAACACGTATCAATATGCAACCTTATTTCTCCTAAAAAGATTTAACATTCCTTTCTAGCCAAAAAGTACAAAGAAAGACTCATTAAATAAATCCAGAGTAACTTGGCTTCAACTTTGAAAAGGGATAACCAAACTAAATGAAGAAGTTTGGTGTTTTCTAAGAGCAAAATGACTAATAATGTGATTGATATAATGAAATTACAAAGAAAGGCAGATTACCCAAGCCCTCATAATTACAAAAAGAGAAAAGTTTCCAATGTGATGTAAGATAAGAGATAGAATAATTCTTAAAGAAAGAGTAATTTTTACACCAAGAGACAGCCAAGAAAACTAATGAATCAAGATAGCTCTTAAAGGATCGTTCCTTGTCATAAAAAAAACGTGGTTGTTTCTTTCACCCCATATGGTCCAAAAAAAGCTCTAATAAAGAAAAATTCTGAGATGTTAGTTTCTTTCATCCTTTGGAGATGTTTGTTTTCCATTACAATGTAAGCATTGCATGCATCTCTTTTGTTCCCAAAATCTTAGAAGCATCAAGCCAAAGAACTTGTGAGCAATTTTATCTTCCAAATGCATGGGCAGAAAGGAATTTAATTAAGAGTTCAATCAGTTCAAGAGAAATTTTGGTCAAAACCAACTTAACATTGTTTTCCTAAAACCCGAATCAGCTATTCAACCTACACCAAATGAATAGACCACCAAATTGCCAAGATCAAACTGAACAAAACCACCCAAAAACTATACAAAATGAACGAACCAACTTCTTTTTATTTCTTATTTTAGAAAATTGACCTGACCGACAACTATAATTCAAACCAACCAATTTGATCGATTTCATAGGTTTTTTCTGTTTTTGGCTTGCAACCCAAGATAGAAAAATCTGTCAAGATGTTCATAAAGATCCCTTGGAAAGCTACCATCATATCCCATATCTTGTGGAAAGCTTAAGTCCTTACAATTGTGAGGACTTGTGATAACGTTCAAAAGGGTAACTTGAACCTAGTTTTTTCACTTCAATGATGCATCCTCAGTGGAAAATGAAGAAAACTATGAACATCTAAGATTACTCGTCAGTTTTTTACTTATATTTAGTGGTAGGTGTTCTAGATTTCTTATTCAAAATAGTGCAAGTGAACACCAATTTCCAAATTTTTGCCTAACATTTCACTAATCATCCCTTTATTGGCAAAGTTTACGGTCTGATGGATTAATGTAGTTCTCCATATTTGTTAGAAAATGCAGTAAAAAAGAACCTTCTTAATTTTGTATGCTCATCATATAAACTTACGTGTGGTCATAGACAGCCTACTTGGTTTCTAGGCGAAAATATTACAACGGCCCAAATTCACCGCTAGCAGATATTGTCCTCTTTAGGCTTTCCCTTTCGGGCTTCCCCTCAAGGCTTTAAAACGCGTCTGCTAGGGGAAGGTTTCCACACCCTTATAAAGGGTGTTTTGTTCTCCTCCCCAACCAATGTGGGACATCACAAATATCTAGACACAACGTTGCGTAATCATACCCCTTTGAATTCATGCCTGTTGAAGAGGCTTTTTTGTGAACATCCAGGGAAATTTAAACTTACCGCCCCATTAAATTTAGCACGGCCCTTGAAACCAATGAACTACCACAACTTTCAATAGGAATTAAGCAACGTCAAATAACGTTATAACTTCCCTCGAAGTAAGTCCAAGAAGGATTAGTTGATTAAAAGGTAATCAAAACTTTCCTCCAAGCTTTTGCACAACACATTTCTCGAATTATTCGTGCCTTAACTTTACACAGAAACACTTCAAGTAATCATTCAGACCCTAAAAGGTATTTAACTAACAAAATCCGTCGAATATACAAACAGAGCGTATACTCATGCCAAACAGGATTGCTTGAACTACCCATTGAAAATCAAAATCCCAAGCAACCCAATAACACAAAAGAATCAAAAAAGCAAAAGAAAACTCATTAAGATTCAACTAAAGCTAAAGAAAACAAGTTCAAGCAACATGCACAGTAGAACTAAGAACACAGAATGACCTTTTCAGCAACAGAGCTCAAGATTCAAAACACTCAATAATTTCCCAAACAAACCCAGAACCCAGAATCACATTCGCCCTGATTCATCCCCACCCAACCCTCCATTCAACAAAAAACACCCCAAAAATCCCACACCCAAAACAAAAGCAAAACAACCCCCATGTTCCCAATCAAACACCCACATCAAAATCAATCATAGAAAATCGAACAGTAACAGAACTGCTCAAAATCAGCGCAAACCCAAAAGAAACAAAATAGAGAGGGAGAATTGAAATCTAACCTAGACGAGGAGCCAGGCCGTAAGATCCACGGTCCGCCATGGGAGAAGAACAAATCAAAGAGAGAGAGAGAGAGAAAGATTTGGAAGGTGAAAAGGGAAAGTGAAGAAAAGGAAATGGAAGAGGTAGAAAATGGGCGAAAGACTTTCGCTATCAGCTTCGTGAATGTGAATGACGTAACGTCGGGGAAACTGGAGATGGAGGGAATAGCGAGCGCAGAGAAACATTTATTATATTATTATATTATTATATTATTTATTTTATTTTTTATTATTATTATTATTATTATTATTATTATTATAAATAAATTATTAATATAATTTCAGGGAGTGGGTCCCACTTTGTTTTTTTTTTTCTTTAAAAAAAATAGATAAATATAATAATATGAAATATCCTGCCCCAGATCGTTCTATATTTCTCATTAATTCCGTACATTATATTACCAATAAATACGTGGAAATATTAAATTTAAAAATATATATTTTTTTTTTTTTTTTTATTGGAGGATGGGATTTTTTTACCTTATTTTGACTGCTCTCTTGTTTTATATATAAACCAAATAATATAATAAATATTTTAAATTATTTTTCCCTCTTTTTTTTTTTTTTTTTAAGAAATGTCTTAATCAATGGCTTTTTTTGGTAGATAATGAGCAAGGAAATTACCCAATTTCTTTAATGTGAAGATAAATGTTATGGTAAAATTGGATGACGAGTCGGTATTCGAGGAAAAACGGGGGGGTAATACGGTACGGGACAAAAATGGGTGAATGAACCGAAGGAGTTAGACCACTGAATAGAGAAGAAGAGACAAGTTTGAGTCGAAGTCAAATTTGGTTAGTTGGCTTCATGACGTGAACGTGTCTTGCATGCCTTTGATTCGTGCGAGTCTAATGAAGTTCGTTTTGGTTACCTTTTTAATCTAATTTGAAAAGAGTTGACGAAAGCCTAAAAGGATCCCGAGAAGGTAAGTTTATCTTTATTTCAAAATTTTCTTGCTACGATCGAACTCTCGTGGAAAATTTAAGTGTCGAAGTTATTGTGTTGAAAATTTGTATGCAAATTCTCATTGTTTTTGTGATGTCCCACGTTGGTTGGGGAGGAGAACAAAAATACCCTTTTATAAGGGTGTGGAAATCTTCCCCTGTTTTAAAGCCTTGAGGGGAAAGCCCAAGGAGGACAATATCGGCTAGCGGTGGACCTACCTGGGTCGTTACAAATGGTATCAGAGCCAGACACTAGATGATGTGTCAGCCTTCTCGCTGTTCCCCGAAGGGGTGTAGACACGAGACGGTGTGCAAGTAAGGACGCTGGGCCCCAAAAGGGGTAGATTTGGAGGGGGTTCCACGTCGATTGGAGAAAAGAACGAGTGCCAGCGAGGACACTGGGCCCCAAATGGGGGTGGATTGTGATATCCCACATTGGTTGGGGAGGAGAACAAAAACACCCTTTATAAGTGTATGAAAACCTTCCCCTAGTGCGTTTTAAAAGCCTTGAGGGAAAGCCCGAAAGGGAAAGCTCAAAGAGGACAATATCTGCTAGCGGTGGACCTGGGTCATTACAGTTTTGTAGGTCTAATCAGATGTATTACCATGTTCGAATTTTGGCAACAAAAAAATGTAATAAGGCTAAATTTGGCTAGATTTTCGTTTTTTTTTTTTTAGGCCAACTCGACCAACCTGAAAGAATTTCGACCCAGCTCAATGTCCAATTTCCTTTTTGTTCAATTTAATTTATTTTTTAATAAATGTTATTTTTTATTTTTTGGAAAAAAATAATTAGAATATTTTAATGTAAGCAAAGCTGCTTGAGTGTCCTTTTCAATTCACGCAAATAAAGGTTCATAAAGCCATTTTTATTTGCCAAAAATTGCTTACTTTTTATCTAAATTCCACTTTTTTACCTTTTTACCTTTTTACCTTTTTACCTTTTTTTTTCTTTCTTTTAACTTTTTATATTTTCTTAGTCAGATTATAGAAATTATAAGCCAATCAACCCAAATAATAATAATAATAATAATAATAATAATAATTAGATTTAAATATTCCTAAAGTCCCGTTTAATAATTATTTTATTTTTTATTTTTTATTTTTGAAAATTATGCTTCTTTTTCATCCTTTCATATTTTTTAAAGAAAATATTTAAGCTTTTAATATATATATATATATATATATATATATATATATATATATATATATATATATATATATATATATATTAATAAAAAAACAAAAATACTTATTTTAAAATATTTAAGCAAATATTGTATTTATAAGCTTAGTTATCCGATTTAAAATTTTAAAATATTTAATTTAGTCTCTAAATTTTTAAATTATTTTAGTCCCTAATATATATATATTCTAAAAAATATGTTATTAATTCACTAAAAAGAAAATAAATTTAAGAATCAAAATGATTATTTTTAAGAGTTTTAAAGATTAAAATTAAAAAATTTAAGTTTAAACGCTAAATAAAACAAATTTGAAGTCTAAAAATAAAAATTGACATTTAAAAATTTTAAGAATAGAAATGTTATAAATTTGGTAGAAGGCTCGAGCGAGGTAATGAGTTCATTAACTCGCCACTGAAAGTGTGACACTCCCTCTCGGTATAAAATACAAGGATGGCTAAGAAAGGCTTAAACGAACTGAAGTTACTATCTAACAATGTGCACCTTTCTTTTCAGTTGTTCTATGTTGGGTAACCTCTTGAAAGTGAGTGAAGATAAAACATCGTGAACGGACTCATGTTGGTTTATGAAGATAGTTTTCACTATTAGAAATAAAAAGTAAGCAACGTGACCATATCGCAGAGGATGTAGGGGAACGTCAGGACACATAAATGCTGATTCCAGATTTCGAATCCTAAGCATGGGTCATTACAAATGGTTTTAGAGCCGTACCTTTTCCAATAAGATGTGAATCTTGAGAAGTGGTGGGCATGTACACCCGAGTAAAATAATGGATACATAAATGAATCAAGACCTAGTCCGAAAGTGATGGAATTGAAGTCACTCATAGAAAGTCTGTAGTTATACGTGTTTTGCTTTGAGCAATCCTATATTGAGTGACCTTCTAAAAAATTTCCTACGATGCAAGGGAATATCGGGGCACATAGGTATCGAATCATGGGTACGAATCGTTACATTAACAATATGACATCATAATTTGGATTAATAAAACATTATTGCTATTGTTATGTTACAAGAAAAATTGGTAAAATAAATATATAATAATAATAATAATAATATAATAATTGGAATCTTGGAAAATATTTCATTTAGGATATAAATTAATGTACGAAAATTGGAATTTTTGTCCCTTTTTTTTTTCAGAAAAAGAATTATTTAATTATATAAACTATGAAATTACATGTGCCCTCTAATTATCCTTGTCGGACTCCTCATGTCCTTATTCGCCCATTTCTTCATTCTCTAAGCATCTTTTTATATATATATATATATATATCTTCGGGGAAGAGCGAGAAGACTCGCACATCGTCCGATGTCTGGCTCTGATACCATTTGTAATGGTTTAGATCTACCGTGAGCAGATATTATCTTATTTGGGCTTTCCCTCGAGGCTTTAAATATATATATATATCTTTGAGGAGGAGCGAGAAGGCTCATACATCGTCCGATATCTGGCTCTGATACCATTTGTAATGGTTTAGATCTACCGCGAGCAGATATTGTCTTATTTGGGCTTTCCCTCGAGGCTTTAAATATATATATATATATATATATATATCTTCGAGGAGGAGAGAGAAGGCTCACACATCGTCCGATGTCTGGCTCTGATACCATTTGTAATGGTTTAGATCTATCGCGAGCAGATATTGTCTTATTTGGGCTTTTCCTCGAGGCTTTAAAAAGCGTGGAAGGTTTTCATGCCCTTATAAATGGTGTTTTGTTCTTCTCCCTAACTAATGTGGGACATTACAATATCACTAGAAAACGTCATCTAACGTTAACGTATCGTTGTTGAAGTGATTTCAACCATCGAGTCAAGATTTACGATGGTAAAAAGATTTTGATCTTTTTTATTATTTGTAAAACTACATTTTTTTAGCTTTAAACTTAGTTAAAAGTTTATTATGGTCGATATTTTTCATGGTAAATAATTTCACTTTAGAGAGGCTTGTACCGTACTATAACCTATTAAATTAGTAGTAGAATAAATGAATCGTCGATACATTCAAGAAGATCTTAAAGTTTACATAAAACCTAGTTTAAATGTGAGATCCTTATAAGAATATGTAACGGGTCAAAGCGGACAATATCTGTTAGCGGTTGACTTGAGCTGTTACAATCAGAGCAGTGTGCCAACGAAGACGTTAAGCCTCTAAGGGAGTGGATTGTGAGATCCCACGTTCAGTGGAGAGGGGAACAAAACATTTCTTACAAAGGTGTGGAAAACCCTTCCTAGACGACACGTTTTAAAAAACTTCGAAACTCTAAAATTAAGTGTGTTTTACTTCGAACAATCGTAAGTTGAGTGACGTTTTGAGAATTTTTCTAAAAAATACGTAAGTAAGAATAATGTAGGTCGAAAAAAACCCGTAAATTTTTTAAATAATACTCGTGAAATTCTCAATAGTTAAGAACATACCCTAATAATGGAAGCACATGGACATCATAAGCATTTATTTCTCACCAAAATGCAATATTAATGAATTTGGACTATTGGCCTTTATTTTACTATTCATTTTCATTATTCATAGCCAAAGTATTGATTTTAATACTAAAAAATGTCTATTTTCGAATCGATAAATCAAAAAATTAAAATTAGGGTTTCGAATAACTATGAAACGTGAACCGAAACTAAATCTGAAAAGGTCGATTGAGATTGATCAAACTAAAACAAATAAGTCGAGAGATGGAAGGGCAGAGGCCTTTGGTGTCCCCTCCAGTCAAAAATTGGGGCCTCACAATCACTAGCCAATATGCTTTTTCGCTCATGCCTTTCTTCGTTCATGGTTCGATATTCTAGTGTCCTAAGCGTAGAGGAACCACGCTAATCCATCTCGAACTTGGTGGTTAAACTGTATGTACGATTATATCGTAAACAAATTGTTGTTCAGAGAAGTAATAGTATTAGTAATCGAGTAAAATGAAATTATATAAATAAAACGAACTTTTGATTTGGTTTTAATTATGAACAACTCGTGAATAGTTCATGAATTAATTATAAGTGTACCGCAAATAAAAATGTATATTTTAAAATTAACAATAAACACGGGTTGTTTTGGTTCAATCCAATCTAGTTTGAGGAGAACTCATGAACTAACTCCGCTCATAAATCGTTCTTTTATTTGAACCCAACCCAACCCATAATAATTCATAACCCAACAGTTCATAGAGGTTGGATTGGGTTGATCGGGTTTTTCGAGTCATCGAATTTTTTGAACGTCCCTAATTGAACTGGCTGCCAAAATTACTATAACTCATGCAAATCAACTGATAAAACCCTCACAGTCAGAAAGTTTATAACTGTCAGATCAATCAAAATTTAATATTCTCAAAACTTTAGATTTTTCGGAGATATTATAAATTAAACAATAAAACTTCTTATTATCAAATAATAAATCATTAAAGTAAAATTGTGTTAATGATGTTCATGTTTTAGTCAAGTTTTTAGTCAAGTGATGTTGATATAAGTTAGGCAATAATTTTGATTCTTTTTGTTTGTTTTTTAAATTTCAAACTTTCCCCTTTTAACTTAGTCAACCGATAATGGATAAATATTAACGTTGTCAAGTCACTTTCATAATATTAATCGATGCTTATAAACATGACCAGATCGTTACCATAGTTCATGCACGTGATCGAGTATTTCATGGCCTCTAAAACACCCTGTTAGATTATGGAGTCGAGTACTTATTTATGATTTAGTTATTGTTTATACGTAATAATGCACACTATAGGAAGCACCATTAGCCATCAAGAACGTCTATAAGTTCATAAAATGTTAAGTATTTAAAAACACCTAGGTGAAACCTAAAACCCAATTATTCTCGTGCTTCACTTCTTGTTCCAGTACAAATTAGATGTGTAGTACTTCTATACACACGACTCATGCATATGCACATGCACATGAACCCACTAGACGAGTATCACTTTCATACTTCCTAGGTCCGGGTTGGGCATACATATGTGCGGTACTTCCATACAAATTAGCCTTGTGCTCCACTTCTTGTTTCAGTGCAAATTAAATGTGTAGTACTTCTATACACACGACTCATACATATGCATATGAACCCACTAGGTGTAGAAACCTTCTCCTAGCAGATGCATTTTAAAGCCTTGAGGGGAAGCCCGAAAGGAAAAACCTAAAGAGAACAATATCTGCTAGCGGTGGATCGGTGGATCTAGACCTTTACATCCAGGTTGGGCATACATATGTGCAGCACTTCCATAGAAATTAGCCTTGTGCTCCACTTCTTGTTCCAAGGATTTCCATACACACGACTCATACAGATGCACATAAACCTACTAGGCGAGTATTACTTTCATACTTCCTAGGTCCGGGTTGGGCATACATATGCTCACGCGCAAAAAAAAAAAAAAAAAAAAAAAAAAAAAGTTTAGAAGTTGAATAAATGGGCTGGTTTTAAGGGATGGCTTTCTTAATAAACACGCAATGCAGCTTTTATTTTATCTTTTTGCACGTGCTTCTTTGTTTTTTTGTTGCTTTGACTTGGTCAAATTCTGTAATCCATGCGACCATCTGTCGTCACCGCCGCTCACTGCCTATCTGGAAACCTCCACCGCCCCCATTTTGCTTTGATGTTTTAGTGCCAATAACGCGCCAATTTTGTTTGTTCGGAAAGGTTCATATAATTAGAGATGTCTATTTAACTGATAAGATCAAAGTTTTACAAAGATCTACTTCAAATAAGAGTAAAGAGTCCCGTTTAAACGGAAGTCAAGAGAGATTTCTCTTAATTAGCTAAATGGGGTCAGAGACAAGGATTATATTATTCGTCTCCGACCCACTTGAATTCTCATGAATTTCTCTCAAAAAGTCTCGTCTGCTTTTTCAAAAAAATAAATAGAAAATTTCATGGATATATAAGAATGAAATATGGGATAAGGACGGAGGACGGAGGACAGAGGACGGAGAGTGAAATAAGATTTAGATAGAGACGTTACTTTCACTGTGGGGAGGAATGAAATAGGGACGCAGAATATATTCTCCATCTTCGTGCACTTTCTTTTTTCCATTTCAACTGAAATGAAGTATAATAGTTCAAGTCTACCACTAATAGATATCATATAATTATCAAAGTGGTTGTAGTTTAGTGGTGAGAATTTCACGTTGTGGCCGTGGAGACTTGGGCGCGAATCCTAGCAACCACATTTACTTTTTCAAAAGAATCCATGGAACTATTAGTATTTTGTAACGCTTTTCCCACAACCGCTTTGTGGGCCTAACGTAATAGCTCAAGTCCAACACTAACAAATATTATATAAATATCAAGGTGGCGGTAGTTTAGTGGTGAGAATTCCACATTGTGGTCGTGGAGACCTGGGCTCGAATCCTAATAGCTCAAGTCCAACACTAACAGATATTGCATAAATATCAAGGTGGCGGTAGTTTAGTGGTGAGAATTCCACATTGTGGTCGTGGAGACCTGGGCTCGAATCCTAATAGCTCAAGTCCAACACTAACAGATATTGCATAAATATCAAGGTGGCGGTAGTTTAGTGGTGAGAATTCCACATTGTGGTCGTGGAGACCTGGGCTCGAATCCCAGCAGCCAGCCACATTACCTTTTATAACGCCTTTCCCACAACCGGCTCTAGTTTAGTGGTGAGAATGGGCGTGGAGACCTGGGCTCGAATCCCAGCAGCTACTAGTATAACGCCTTTCCCACAACCGGCTCTAGTTTAGTGGTGAGAATGGGCGTGGAGACCTGGGCTTGAATCCCATTGCGTAATAGCTCAAGTCCAACACTAACAAATATTGCATAAATATCAAGGTGGCTGTAGAGACCTGGGCTCGAATCCCAGCAGCCACATTACTTTTTCAAAAGAATCCATTGAACTACTAGTATAACGCTTTTCCCACAACCGTCTTGTGGGCCCAGCATAATAGTTCAAGTCTAACACTAACAGATATTGCAAAAATATTAAGGTGGGTGTAGTTTAGTGGTGAGAATTCCATGTTGTGGCCGTGGAGACTTTGGCTCGAATCCCAACAACCACATTACTTTTTCAAACGAATCCATGGAACTACTAGTATTTTGTCTTTTTCCACCAGACTTGTGGGCTCAGCGTAATAGATCAAGTCCACTGCTAATAGATATTGCATAAATATCAAGGTGGTTGTAGTTAGTGGTGAGAATTTCATGTTGTGATTGTGGAGACTTGGGCTCAAATCCTAGCAGTCACATTATTCTTTTTCAAAAGAATCCATTGAACTACTAGTATTTTGTAGCTCAAGTCCACCACTAACAGATATTATATTAATATTAAGGTAGTTGTAGTTTAGTGGTAAGAATTCCACGTTGTGGCTATAGAGACCTGGGCTCAAATCCATTAAACTACTAGCATTTTGTAGCTCAAGTCCACCCAACATTTTATAGCTCAAGTCCACCACTAACAGATATTGCATGTTGCATGTCGGGTACGGGTAGCATTAGCTCATAAACTTCATGGATTATTTTTAAACTTTTTAAAGTTAGTTAAGAATTAAAAGCATTTCTCCATTCTCGTTGGTACCCGGGAGAGGGTCAACAGATAAGGGCAGATTTCTTTCATCCATGGATTCCTTACTCTCTTTAATGGCGTCCAATGCGCCTCTCTTCACTTCTCCCACCATCACTCTCAGCTTCTCCAGACCCAATTTCACCCACCCCACCTTCATTTCCCCTTTCTCTGTTACCTCTCCTTTCTCGCTGCGTACTGCTGCTCCGCCCATCCACCGTCCTTCCAAATTCATCCCGATCTCTGCTTCTGGCAATGGTAATGACGGTGTTCGTGGAGACGGCGGCGGCGGCGGCGATGACGACTCGAAATTGCTTGATGGAGAAGCTGAGGATAATGCGACGCTGTCAGCGGATGCGATTGTTCTGGATGTTGGAGTGCGAGATAGTTCTCTCCCTTTTCAGTTTTCGATTGGTGCTAATTTTGATGGATTCTGTGCTGTTTGTAATAGGGGATGATGTGCACGGGCTGTTCCACGAGTGTCAAGAAGATTCTTGAAAGTCAGGTGGTTATATACTTATAGTTTCTTCTTATCTGGTTTACTTACTCTTTGGTGATCGTTGCTTATCCTTAAATACTTGAGTTTCTGATTGAACTGAGCATGTAGGAACTCTGTACGAGTTTATTGTTTGATTGATATCTAAGAATCAGAGATTTAAGAGGGATGGGAACAGGGTATAATAGCATTTTCAGTATATAATTGAATTGTTTCAGGTTTCTAGTTGGACTTGTATAATCTAACAGAGTAATTGAATTTAGGCCTAATCTATCAGGAATCACGAACCTCCACAATGGTATAATATTGTCCACTTTGAACATAAGCTCTCATCGCTTTGCTTTTGGTTTCTCCGAAAGCTCTCGTGCCAATGGAGATGTACTCTTAATTAGCCAATGTGGGACTCCCTCCCAACAATCCTCCCTTCGAACAAAGTACACCATAGAGTCTCCTTTGAGGCCTATGGAGCCCTCAAACAACATCTCCTTAATCGAGGCTTGACTACTTTCTCTTTCTCTAGAGCCTTCGAACAAAGTACACCATTTGTTTGACACTTGAGTCACTTTTGACTACACCTCCGAGACTCACCACTTCTTTGTTCGAAATTTGAGGATTCTATTGACATGTCTAAGTTAAGGGCATAACTCTGATACCATGTTAGAAATTACGGAATCAAGTTGTAATTGTATGAGCCCAATAGGGTACCATTTGTAACATGGCTCTGATACCATGTTAGGAATCACGAACCTTCACAATGGTATGATTGTCCACTTTGAGCATAAGCTCTCATGGTTTTGCTTTTGGTTTCCACAAAAGGCCTCATACCAATGGAGATAGTGTTCCTTATAAACCCATGATCTTCTTCTTAATTAGCCAATGTGGGGGACTACTCTTTTCAATAATCCTCAACAATTGTTGAGAATTGTTGGAGAGGAGTCCCACATCGGCTAATTAAGAGGAAGATCATGAGTTTATAAGTAAAGAACACTATCTCCATTGGTATGAGGCCTTTTGGGGAAACCAACAACAAAGCCATGAGAGTTTATTCTCAAAGTGGACAATATTATACCATCGTGGAAGGTCGTAGTTCGTAACAACATAATATATTGGAGTTTTGCACGCTTTAGTATGATATTAAAGCTAGACATACAACTGAAAATTTCATTTCTTTCCCGATTAATGTTGATCATTTGTTATCATGGACAGCCGCCAGTGTCGCATGCTACTGTTGACCTTGCTTCAGAGACAGCATTCGTGTGGCTTGTAGCTGAAGCAAAAATCACACCCAACTGGCGGGAGGAGCTGGGGGAGGCACTTGCAAAGCATTTGACTACTTGTGGTTTTTCTTCTAAGGCTCAAGGTCAGTGTCATAAATTCACACCACTCAACCTCCATACTTCTTGAACTTGAGCTCTTAGTATAAGATATATGATTTTCATATTGAGTATTTTTAAATGATAATATTTGAAAATGTGGATTACCTAGATTATTGTACGAATCATATTGCTGTCTAGGACATGTTATATAGTTTCGACAACTTGCTAATTTTGTATTTCCCATCATCTTTCTTGCTCACGAATTACTTGGGATATTGATTTTACATGTTTGAATTTCTTTCCGAACATGAGGATTATTGGATTGTTCAATTGATTGTTAGGAACCATGGACTTCCACAATGGTACGATATTATCCACTTTGAGCATAAGCTCTCATGTCTTTACTTCCACAATGGTACGATATTATCCACTTTGAGCATAAGCTCTCATGTCTTTGCTTTTGGTTTCCTCAAAAGGCCTCGTATCAATGGAAATAGTATTCCTTACTTATAAACCCATGATCTTCTGTTTAATTAGCTAATGTGGGACTCCCTCCCAACAATCCTCCCCTCGAACAAAATACACCATAGAGCTTGGCTTATGTAGCCCTCGAACAGCCTCCCCTTATTCGAGGCACGACTCCTTCTCTGGAGCCTTCAAACAAAGTACACCCATTGTTCGACACTTGAGTCACTTTTGACTACATCTTCGAGGCTCACAACTTCTTTGTTTGACATTTGAGGATTCTACTGACATGACTAAGTTAAGGGATGACTCTAATATCATGTTAGGAACCACGGACCTCCACAATCGTATGATATTGTCCACTTTAAGCATAAGTTCTCATGATTTTGCTTTTGGTTTCTCCAAAAGGCCTCATACTAACCAAGATAGTATTCCTTACTTATAAACTCATTATCTTCCCCTTAATTAGCCAACTTGGGTCTCCCTCCCAACAATCCTCAACATTGATTTCTCTCTTTTACCTTTCTTTCTTTTTTCATTCATTCACTAGAAATTTGGCATTTGAAATATTAGACCATACCATCTTGGTATAGCAAACAAAACAATTCAACACTGTACTGAAAACAAAGAAGCCTTAAAAGTAGGCAGAGTCAATGTTCTATATATATATATATATATGTATAGCTACTTTTGATGCTTCAATCCCTAAGCTTAGGTTCTCAATCATTGTAAGACTTGCAATAACGAGTAAAAGAAAAACAATACACTAACAATTGTTGTTCCTTTAATTTTTAGGTTCTGAATACAAAAGATGGTTCTAATGATAATTCTTTCCTACTCTTATATTACATCCTCAGCAAGTGTCGTAATGCTTGTTAAAATCTTGATTATTAGATGTTAAGGCTTATATGTAGTATCAATATTTTGCCAGTCCTAAAATGCTAGATTTTTTGTTGTTTAAAATTGCCATATGATCAAAGGGCTGGGTTATTCATTTATAAATTTAGGCACAGAAGAGATAGAAAATATAGTTCCTTGAGAAGTGATAGAAAGAAGACCAAAGAAACGAGTTCAGTCTTGCAAGAGAGAAGAAGAACAAAACACACATGCACATCTATTATAACGACCCTAATTTTCTACTGGCCTAGAGTCGCTACCACATGCATGACATAACTTCTTTATGCGGAAATATTCATTAGGACCGTCATGCATATGGTAGTGGCCGAATGTTTTCGCATAAAAAGATTACGTCATGCATATAGTAGCGGTTCTATTTCCCTTTTGAAATTAGGGTCGTTACACGTATTCTCTGATGATATCTGTAGTTTCCATGACTTATGTGAATGCTGGTTATTTACAGGTCAAGGTGCTATAGGAGGAGATGTTTCATGATAGAAAATGCAAGATAAATTGTTCAAGAGCAACTGCTTTATGGTGCAACCCATTTTCAACATTGGTTGCCTTATTAGTAGACTTTAGAATTGAACTCGAAAATAAATGTCGTTCTAACTTGTTCTATCAATAAACTGATAGATTTCAGCAATGACGGTTTTAAAACTCAAAGGGAATGATGATGATGAAAGTATAGATTTTTTCTTTCGCCTCTCGTGTAAACCATCGTGCTTGTAAGTGACATCGGTTTGCAACTTTTATGAGTACAAAAAAGACTCCAACTTAATCATAGTTTAACGGGTTAAAACATGTAGTCTCGGCCAAGATATTATAGATTCTAATTCCCCACTTTGTTTGTTTTTAGTTGAATTATAAGAATGTTTACTAACTCGTGATTGTTATAAATAATGAAGATGAAAATTATGAAACACATTTCATTTCGTTTAATAGTGTTTACCAAATTAAGGAAGGCAAATAAACCGATTATTTTATTTACAATTTAAGTTATTAAAATAACATTGAATAGTATGTAGTTGACATATATGGATATCGTTAGGTGCCTTATTTTGGTAACACTATTGATATGATCCACTTTGTAATTTTCATAGATGATTTCTCCAAATTATGAGCTCCAATTATATCAAATTAATTAATTAAACTCTTTAAGTAATCAATTTTCATTCATTAAATAGTGTCTATTGATATAATTAATACAAACAAGTCGATCATCCACGAATTGTTCATAATTACAGTTGGGTCAAAAGTTTGTTTTGTACACGGAATAACATCTTTCACCTTACTTACAGAACAATTTGTTTATAAACCAAGTCCCTCTCAAGCTAATGAAAGAATGAGACCCCATTATTCAAGTCCCGAAATTACCATGTTCACATAAGAGGACGAGAACGTAAATAAAGAGTAATAGAGGGGCAATTAAGAAATAGTGATATTTACTTATCTGCCCCTCTCTGTATATTAATATTCTTCTCCCTCGGCTCTTCCGGATAGTTCACTCGACGGATCTCTCTTCTTCTGTCCTCTGGAACCCTAACCCTAATCTTCATCGTCCTACAATAATGTCTCATTTTGGAAGGTCAGGTCCTCCAGATATTACAGACACCTACTCGCTTCTCGTGCTCAACATCACCTTCCGTATGCTTCAATCTCCCTCTCTTTCTTAATTCTTTTTGTTTCTTTTTTGTTTTTTTGGTTTTGTTTCTCGATTCTTAGCTGTGACTGAGATTTTATTTGTTTTTAGGCACCACTGCTGATGACCTCTACCCGCTTTTCCACAAGTATGGTAAGGTTGTCGATATCTTCATCCCCAGAGATCGAAGGTATAGTTCCCTGCTTTGTTGCGATTGATTACCCCTTTTTTTTTTTGTGATTTTATCCTCTGGAATTTGTTTGATTTCTGTTAGAAATGATAGAATTTTTAATAGCTGGCATGAGTTTTGTGTTTGTTAGATTAAACATTTAGAGGTTTAGGATTGAGTTGATTTCCTTTCACTGATATTCTTCTAGTTTTTGTGACATCAGTTTGCACGTGAATGAAATTGTACTCTTCATTCAGCTTAAATGCTGCATGGGGTTTTTTATTTTTATTTTTCATTTTTCTGTTTGTTTATTTATTTTAAAATTTTGGAACTGGGAATTGATTATTTTCGTTTTGACTGTTTCGTGATTGTCTCTTATATTGTTTTGTGGGCTAGGACTGGTGATTCTAGAGGTTTTGCATTTGTGCGTTACAAGTACGCAGATGAAGCTCAGAAAGCAGTGGACAGGCTAGATGGTACCCCCGCCACTTTGTCTCATGTTGTTTGATTTTGTCCTTGTCCTCTCCAAGTGGAAGTGATTTGTAGATACTCACAAGCTACAAGGATGATGTTTGAGGATAGAAGGCAGATAATCTTTTGGGCGTTATTCTCATCATTTTGGGTCTATAATTTCAAGAAGTTCTGAAATTGATTCCCTCACTTCTTTGTTAGTTCTGGTTGACTTATAGTCATGCCTCTACTCTCCTCCATTGGACAAGTTCAATGTGTTTGGTTTAGGGAGTTAACCTGCTGAATATGAATTGGAAGCTGAAATATGTATATATTTTATGTTATGTTCCAGGCACTGTGGTTGATGGACGAGAGATAACTGTCCAGTTTGCTAAATATGGTCCAAATGCTGAAAAAATGTGAGTCATGAAGTAGTGCTTTTACTCTCTTCCCTCATGCTTGGGCTCTTTTCACTTTATATATATTTGTTTTGCTACTAATGGGTGTTGTTTCTATGTCAAAATATGTTTTTAGTCAGAAAGGAAAAATCAGCGAACCATTTCCAAAGGCAAGACACAGGTCTAGAAGTCGTAGTCCACGGAGACGGTAATTTTTTCTTCCACATCCATTAGTAATGTCTTTGGAGATGCTGAAATTTTATATACTACGATTGAATATTTGTTATCCTTGAGGAATCTAGCCCAGTCATTAGATTTCTGTTGTGGAATAATTATTTCCCCAGATTGAGATGTTCAAGGGTGAAAGCTTTTGTGGGATAGGATATCGGAGGAATATGTGCAGTCACACTTTTTGAAACCTCAGATTATTGTGATTACTGTCCGTGCAGAGGACTATTTATTGGACTCCTGTTTCTTCTATCTCAGATATGATATTCAAAATGTAGCTTTGTCCAATGACTTCATTCTTTTTTAGGGTAGCTATAATATGTGATTCTATCATGAGATGTCATAATTATGGAAATGTAAAATGTTGGTAGATTTAAAAGGAAATTGTCTTAGTGTAATTTATATATGGCTTGGGTTAGGTAGCGGTGTTCAATTCTTTTCTTTCATGAAGTCCAGGTTTTGTCCATTTGCTTGAAAGTTACTAACTGAAACTCCGTACTTTCTTGGATTAACTTGTTAAGGTCCATTTTTATCTGTTTTTTTTTTTTTGTAGTTTTATTATTCTTTTATTCAAGTTACTAATTAAAATTTCCCACTTTCAGATATCGGGATGATTACAGAGATAGGGACTATAGGAGGAGAAGCAGAAGTAGAAGCAGAAGCTTGGACAGGAGTGATCGTGATAGGCGGGGGAGAGAAAGAGAGAGGGAAAGAGACTATCGCAGGCGGAGCAGGAGCATCAGTCCCAGGCGGCCTAGTCCTGATTACTCCAAGGGGAGGGGAAGAGGACGCTATGTAGATGAACGTAGAAATCGCAGTCGCAGCCATAGCCGAAGTCGTGGCCGTAGTCGTTCTGTTAATAGGTTCTAAAGCTATTACAATTTTTATCCAGTTGGTGAAAAGTGTGGAATTATACTTTTAATCAGCCCTTTTTCTACATATTACAGTGCTTCTCCTGGTAGACGAAGCCCTAGTCCTCGAAGGAGTCTGTCTCCTCGAAGGAGTCTTTCACCACGAAGGAGTCTTTCACCACGAAGGAGTCTTTCACCTCAAAGGAGTCTTTCACCTCGAAGGAGTCCATCTCCAAGGGGTGAAAGTCCTGAAAGAAATGGTGATGGTGGAAGGTCTCCAACTCCTAGGAGTGTTTCACCACGAGGTCAACCTGTTGATTCACGAAGCCCATCTCCACAAAACTCGGATGTTGATGTAAGTTGCTTTATGAGCTATTTTGGATGATTAGTCTGGACTTGATTAAAGTAGTTAAAGTTTTTACCTGCTTTAATTTTGACAGAAGTGAATACTGATGGATGCAAGGAGAGCTGTGGACATAACCGAGCAGTGCAGGAGTGAATGCTCTGAGGACACTCGATTAAAAATGTTGACTATAAGTTCTAGTTTTGGTAGGACTTTTCTATGATGTTCATTATCATATATCGAGCTTAATGTGCCTTATCTACTATCTTGTATCTGTTTGATCCTTTTTGGCTCTGCAGTTTGTATCCTTATTTCCAGTCATAGGTTCTAGGCTTGGGACATGTTCTTCCTCTTTATTTCTGTTCTCTACCATGTAGTAATACTTTATTTTGAGTATTTTGTGGTGTCCTTTTCTTTTCCCAGTGTTTTTCTTTTCCTTTTCATATGTTTGAGCTATCCTGATTCATCATGAATCCTCTATTGGATTTTATAGTTATGTTCGGGATAAGATTGAATGGCGCCTGATTGGCGGATGTTGATTTTGTGGCTGTTGATGCTGTTTCTATGTGATAGATGGGTGATCGTGACTTTGATGCTGGTTGCAGCAGTTTGCTGATTTATCAGTATGATTGTCTATGCAGTATGATGTTGCTGTGGACAGTGTATTTACTAATATTCACTGGATGATAATATATCGGTAAGGTTTATGGTCACGTTTAAATGTTTTTAGAAACTCAATTATGCTTTAGGGTTTGATATTTGACCTGATTAATCCATCTGGCCTATCCAAATTTTGTAATGTTTCGCCTCACCTGCAAGGAGATCTAGAGGGCTTTGATATATAGGTTTGACCCCACCTATGTTGATCAATTTTTATACTCGGCTGATGATGCATTTGAGAGGTACTGATATTAATGGCGAAGGCTGGTTTAAGAAAACTTAGCTGCAGGTTTGAACTTCGCATCAGAACATGAGTAGCCATGGTAAACATAAGTTTATAGTTTTGTGTATTGTTTGAAGGGGTGGATTTAAACTTACAGGTTATTATCCCAAGCTTTTAGATCAATCTCTTGCTGCTTGATGTGCTGACTGACTTATTGTAGTTTTTGGGATACACATTGTTGCTGTGGTGTTTGATAGCAGATACCTCGATTGATGTACGATAGACATTGGCTCGACTGATTGATTCTGTAGCGGCCTGTTGCTGCCCTTGAGGGGTGAGGCTGGCAATGATGTTTGCAGTTGCTTTGACATTGCTTGCATTGAATGTTTGCTTATAAAGTTCTGCATGTAAAATTGTATACCTCACGTCTAAAAGAAAATTTATTAAATAAAAATTCTACCATTAGTTTGCAACATTCAACGCCAGTGCACGTGTACAGTTTTGTGAGGGTTGGTCGGATTGCTATTTGTTTGGTTTATGCTGCTGTTTTCTGCATCTACTTGGTTTTGGGTTGAGGCATATTGCCCGTCTGATTTTGTCTATTGCTTTTTCTGTGTTCTCTAAAGTGATATTTTGAATGCCTCAATTGGCAGTAAGGCTTATATAACTAAAATTGTCAGTATTTTGTTGAGTATTCGTCCAAGTTTTGTTTTTTCTCCTAACAAAATGAGAAATATTAGCAAATATTGGTCTGCACTCCGGGAAGTATCGTTCATTTATTCCCAAATGCCTGTACACATGCACATATGTATATATTCCCTTCAGTTTGCCCTACGTAGGACATTTTCTTGCTAGTGAAGTGGTAGTCTTTTCTCTTTTTTTTTTTTTTTTTTCTTTTTCATTTTTCTCCTAGAAATGGACTTTTAAGATATGTGGTTCAGGGGCTTGGTTGCAGCAGGTAAGCACTGAGATCCTGATGGATATGCCATGTAGCAAGCGAGCTGGATATGTAGATAACAATGACAAGTTTGATTGTGTTCGCCTTCTTGGTAAATATTTGGTAGTAACATACATAGAGTGGTAGATTTTCCAATTTGTGTTTTGAGTTTGATTTTAAAATTAAGAGTATCTTGTCGTAGGGTAGGTTTAGTCCAATTAATGGTATATGCATCGTTTGTTTCCCATTAATTTCTTACCATCATTAGATTCTAATGAATTAATATGTATTAATCTTAACTAGTAATGTCTATATGTTTAATAGGTTAATCTTCTGTTACAATGAACAAGTTTGTGTTAATAAGTTACCATGTATTTGAATAACGTATGATTTGATATTACATCATATTTGATAATTCAATTTTTTGATCTTTTAATATATGTAGAGACTAAATTACATGTCTAACTTCATCATCATCATTATTATTCTGTTCTAAAGTGCTCTTTGAAATGTTTTGGGGCATTATTTAGAAGTGCCAATGTCTGTACACACTTAGAGGCCTGTAGAAGATGAACTTACACAGGAGAGTTGATTATTCAATGCTCTGCTGATCTATCATGGGTATTGTCCAAATTATTATCACATGTCTCAATCTTTGATTCTTATACCTTTACTGAGTTCAATGAATCAAATGGAGAGTCGGTCGTTCAAATTTGTAGAAAGTTAAACAGGTTGACTTTTGTTCATTGTAAGCTTTGAACCATTCACTTCAGTTAATGTCTTTGACTCAAGCTTATGCGTTGGAGATCTGTTAAGTATCATTTTTCTCCATCAATATTTGTGTGTTGTATGTGTGTGTTTTAATGAGTTGATTTAGGTGTTCAGGATGAACATGATGGTGGTGATTGAGCAAAACAACATATGAGAGAGGATCAAAAGTTTGAGCAAAGGAAGGTGTTTGATTCTTTTTCGTTGTCTCGTTATCCTCTTCGAATGATTTGCTAGCCTAATGCTACAACTCTCGAGTCGATTAAGCGTCAGAGAGAATTAAATGAGGTATGAGAGTATGTGACTTGATTGTTGATTTTGTTATGTAAAATTACATACTGTGATGAATCTATGTTTGGAAGGTTGATAACTCATAATTTGAAATAAGTTGTTAGTGTTATATTATGATGTCAAACTCAATGATGTCATGTGCTAAATAAGATATTTATTATATGGCTATTGTAATGTAATCTCTTCAGATCTCATCACATGTGGGGGCACAGAGATTACACCTCACTTTATTTAATTTATTGGATTGAAAATAGAAATAGTTTGACAATTACTATTTTTTAAGGGAAAAGTTTTATTTATGAGGTTTTTTTAAGTTAAATAAATTATAATCGAACGGGAAGCTTCTTTTAATGAAAAGAATCGAGGATTTAGGAGACCGAGTCATCTTTTGAAGGGGCCAGTCTCGACTTGACTTCTTTCTTTAGAGAGAATTTGTGATATAGATTTTAAATTTTCGCATAAAATTCTTGAAGGTTGCAGGATCAATTCCTTCCTTTGACGAGATAGATTTTATTGGAAGCCTCGACTTTGGGGATATTTTGTGATAAGATCAATTAAAACTTGCGGACAACTCTTGAAGGTCCTTCCTTTGATGTTTGATGAGGTAGATTTTATCAGAAGTCGTACTTTTCAGCCCTCTCAATCCTCTTAGCTAGTGGTACGTACTAACGAACTAGATCGATCGCGGGTTATCATAGAAGAGGCCACTCTACGACTAGTTGGTACAGAGGCTGGATGAGAAGTGGTTTATTCAGCTTTACGAGCATACCTATTGTTTTTCGTGTAAATTGCTATATTTTTACAAGAAATAATTCGAGAAATAAGTTAAGAAAATTCTATAAAAAAGATTAGTTTGGATGTAGTTGTTTAATTTGAATAATCTAGGTATTCATAAAAATATCAATTTTTGGTTTTTATTCCTTCCAGATATTTTCCCTTCTGGTCCTTAGAAACCATTTATTCAATTACATGTATTTATTTTTTACTCTTAAATTTAGCAATAATAGAAAATTTTGACAATTATTTTTTTAATTTTCCAATATATTTAATAATAATTTTACACCATCTCGTATACCCTACCCTTAAATAATCATCACAATTTCAAAAGTTGTTTTGGTTTGAACCAATTTAATTTCAATTTGGCTCCATCTGAATATATGTATAGTGAGCTCCCTAACCGAACCAAATTTTGATGATTTGTGTCGGATTAATGGATTTTTTAGTTTATGAATTGGATGTACACCTCTAATTTTTTTTTTTAATATTTTAAAATTCTTTTTTTTAAAAAAATAAAAATTCTTGGAGATTTTAATAAAATTTTGGAAATTTTCTCTAGAAACAAACTACCAAATAATGTAGAAATTAAAAAAAAAAAAAAAATCAAAACATATGAAGGGAGGCTTTAGTATAATTTAGCCTAAATTAAAAAACTAAAATTAAATAGAATTTACTATTTTAAAATTAAATATCACTCGTTTAGTTTGTAATTTGTTTTATTTTAGTTTAAGGATAAAGTCTAAATTTAGATAATATTTTCAATAATTTAAAATTTAGTTGATCCAATTAGTTAATTTTTTTTAATATAAAGAACATAATTTTATTACTCTATTCACATCTCGAATTCCATCGAAATAAACCACATGCTCCACTGTTCGCACGAGTCCCATCAATTCCTTTGAGTTTCCTTCTTCTAATCCCGAGGAACGAGTAAACTCCACACAAACACACCAAAAACGAGTTCCACCAAAGCAAATATAGCTTGAAAAGTCAAACCCAAGATTTGGAGTGACTTGTGGAGAAATATTGAAAAGAAGATCAAACATTAATGAAAGACTTGACCTCGTGACAATCAATTACTCATAGTCAATGGCATTCCTTGACAACAACTTCATTTCACCTATTTTTTTCATTGTTTATTCCAAGCAACATAAACGCTTATGTTCTAACTCCATTTCAAGATCCATATGTTCATCTTTGACCGACTCCCTGTAGATGGAAGGAGCTACCTGGTGATCTCTAGGTTGCAGTACGTCTAATCGTTAACTCTTCGTGCCACTACCACTGTTTCTAGGACCGACCGACGCCACATATTCAACATAGCGTTCAAACTCATGTGCCTTCCAAAACTAGAGGTCTTCGAACCGGTGGCGTAAGATGATGCAATTCAAGGGTGTTTTCCATTTTTTCCTCATCTTCTTCATTTCCCATCTGGTTTTTGGTTCTACAACTCTAAAACAAAGAGATGAAGAGCTTGAAGCTTTGCTTCAATGGAAGTTTAGCCTTCAAAACAATTCACAAGCTCTCCTTCCTTCATGGAAACTACTCCCACTTCCAAATACAAACTTAACAAATCCTTGCAATTGGGAAGGCATCACTTGCAACAATGCTCACATTGTCAATCATATCATTCTCACAGACATTGGTTTGATAGGTACTCTCGACGACTTCGACTTCTCGTCGTTCCCCAATCTCCTTACTCTCGATCTCCACGGCAACCGCCTTTTCGGGACTGTCCCGCCTTCAATCGGGAAGCTTCATGAACTAACCAAGCTCAACCTCAGCAACAATGGCTTAGAAGGAAGCATACCAAAGGAGGTTGGCAAGCTGCTGAAGCTTACTTCATTGAGCTTCTCACAAAATCGTCTTTCGGGTTCGATCCCAACAACGATCCGAAACTTGAGGAGTCTTTCAGCTCTGAATCTGGGAAGAAATCATCTTTCTGGCTCAATCCCATCTGAGCTAGGTGAATTGGCTTCTCTTGTTGATCTTCAAGTGCATTTAAACAACCTGACCGGTTCGATCCCGACGTCTTTAGGCGATCTTTCCGGCCTAAAAGTTCTGTCCCTCTATGGGAACCAGTTTTCAGATGAGCTGCCCAAAGAGATCAACAAACTCACCAATTTGACACATTTTTTCCTCTCAAACAACACCATCTCTGGCTCTTTACCACAAACTCTGTGTCATGGAGCCTTATTGCAATGCTTCTGTGCTAGTAACAACAACTTCACTGGTTCTGTCCCAAAGGGTCTCAAGAACTGCACCAGTCTAACACGACTTCGCCTCGACCGGAACAGATTTCATGGAAACATATCCGAAGATTTCGGTGTGTATCCAAACTTGGATTATATCGATCTCAGTTACAATGATTTCTACGGCAAAGTTTCGCCGAATTGGGCGAAATGCCGACTTCTCACGAGCTTGAAGATCTCCAACAACAAGATTCATGGAGAGATTCCAACAAAACTTGGAGAATCAAGTCTTTTACATGTTCTTGACCTGTCTTCCAACAATCTTTCAGGACAAATTCCCAAAGAACTTGGAAATTTAAAGTCCTTGATCAACCTTACTTTGAGCAGCAACAAGCTTAATGGCTATATGCCTCAAGAACTTGGAGCCTTACCTGATCTATCATACATTGACTTAGCTAACAACAATCTAAGTGGGCCAATACCAAAGCAAATAGCTGATCTTTCCAAGCTCTTCTACTTAAACTTAAGAAGCAACACCTTAGGAGAAAGCATTCCTATTGAGCTTGGCAATCTAGCCAATCT
Organism: Cucurbita pepo subsp. pepo; assembly: GCF_057944985.1. Classification (NCBI taxonomy): domain Eukaryota; kingdom Viridiplantae; phylum Streptophyta; class Magnoliopsida; order Cucurbitales; family Cucurbitaceae; genus Cucurbita; species Cucurbita pepo. Next base: position 3,385,336 of record NC_141801.1, on the reverse strand, counting down.
GCAGCTCTTGTTGGATCTCAGTGACAACACATTTTCCGGGGCAATTCCGACACGACTTGCGAATCTCGTGAAACTAGAAGTACTAAACCTCTCCCACAATCAGCTATCTGGGTCGATCCCGACTTCTTTCGTTCATATGAAGAGCCTACGACTCGTCGACTTTTCATCCAACGACTTGGAAGGTCCAATTCCTGAGAGCAAGGCTTTCGAAGAGGCATCGGCCGAGGCGTTCGAGAACAACAAAGAACTATGTGGAAACCACACGAGCTTAAAGAGTTGTCCAATTCTAGAGAAGGATAAGAAGAAGGGAGCTATTTCTTCACTTCTTTTGATTGTAATTCCTTCTTTTGGAGCTTTGTTCTTAGCATTATGTTTAGGCATTAAATTTTTAAGTGTCTTGAAAGGGGAAGGAAGAACAAAGAAGGCAAAAGTTAGTGGAGATTTGTTCTCAGTTTGGAGTTATGATAAAAAATTGGTGTATGAAGGCATAAGGGAAGCAACTGAAGGCTTTGATGATAAGTATTGCATTGGCGTTGGCAGCCATGGAAGTGTTTACAAGGCAAAGCTATCAACAGGCCAAGTTGTGGCAGTCAAGAAGCTCCATTCAAAGCATGTCAATACCAATTTGGAAGAACAAAGAGTATCAGAGAGAGAGATAACTTTAATGACAAAGATCCGACATCGAAACATCGTAAAGCTTTACGGGTTCTGTTTTCATGCTGGACGGTCGCTCTTGGTCTACGAGTATTTGGAAAGAGGAAACTTAGCTAAGATCTTGAAGTGTGACGAGCTAGCAAAAGAATTGAGTTGGATGAGACGGATCAATATTGTTAAAGGAGTTGCTAATGCTCTAAACTATATGCATCAGGATTGCGTGCCTCCGATCATTCATCGAGACATTTCGAGTAATAATATACTATTGGATGGAAACTATGACGCTCATGTTTCTGACTTTGGTACTGCTAGACTAATGAACCTCGACTCATCGACGTGGACTGTAACGGCTGGTACTTATGGATACATCGCTCCAGGTAACTAACTTAGCGAATTATCAACATTTTTATGAACTTTACTAGAATGTTATTTTAACTGTAACGTATATTTGGTTATAGATCTTGCATATACGATGAAGGTTACGGAAAAATGTGATGTGTATAGCTTTGGAGTAGTAACATTTGAAACAATCGTGGGACATCATCCTGGTGAGCTTATATACGCTCTTTCAACAACATCATCGACGATGTGTTCGGAACCTTCGGACGTGGAACCATTGGAGTTACGAGATATGATGGACAAGCGTTTACCAGCTCCTACTGCTGAAGAGGCTGAGGAAATACTCACAATGGCTAAACTCGCGTTGGCTTGCATTAATGCCAATCCTCAGTTTAGGCCAACGATGAAAACGGTAGCTCAAGATTTGTCGACTCCACGACCAGTGATACTCGAGTCGTTTTGTAGTATTACATTGGGACGACTTGTGAACTTGGATGATGAACAGCTTCCTGTGCAAGAAGGCAACAACCTCCCTGATTCACAGTGAGAGTGCTTATTTGACATCCAACCCAGATTTTGTTTCTTGTTCATGAAATTTAATGCATTTAATAACACATTTTGATGGGTTTGTTTTTTAATCATTGAAATAATTTATAAAAATTGTTTTGAGTTTACATGAGTTTCTGGTGATGTCCATTAGAAATTCACCTGAAACCCAATCCATCAAAAAACTCGGAAACCGAATGTTCGAACAGGCCTGAAAAAAGAGGTACTGAAGCTTCAGTTTGCCTTCTCCCGTTATCGATGTACAGGGAAATTGCATGAATGACAAGGCTCCGTAACTTCGGGGTCAACCTCAATGAATAATTGGAATTTAGAAATGCGGAGTGTCAAATGTGGAATCAGTTCCCATCCCTTTTTAGTGAGAAGGAATTGCTTTGAAGCAGCTACGTGAAAAAATGAGAAACTAATTAAGGTGATTGGTTGATGATCGGGAAGAGGAAATCAGGTGTGAGATCTGAGGTCACGTCGAGGATTTTAAAGGGAGGTTGCAAGCACTTCGAGCAGAGTTGCAAACACGTATAGTGCAGGCTATCACCCTACACGAATCGAATTTTTTGAGGAACATATCGAGAGAAAATTGGATAACTTCGTGTTTACATACCTTCAACAACTCTCACAACTTTGCTTTTCCTTCTCCAATTTCTTCGAGATATGACAATCATGCTTCCATTACAATTTCCATCAACAAATGCAGAACTCATTGTCAATCACATAAATACAAGTCAAGTTCGAGTGTTCAAACCATATCGACACGCCATAGATTTCATAAAAGCAAATACCCAATCGGTCACTACTTTCAAGTTAATACAAAAACTGGGGTCTAAATGAAAACCTCTCAAAATTCACGAGTAAAACCATAACGTTTCATTAAACTATAAAGTACAAGGAAAATCTATCGAAAAGTCGTTTAGAGAGAGAACTAAGCCTTTAAAATACAAAATTCAGCCTACAAAGTAGTATCAAACGAAGTTGCATCGGATCGGAGCACCGTCCGATGCCAATGTAGTAGGATAATGAAACAGGCAATTGTAGAGCATATCATACAAATGATATTCAAAGAGAAAAAAAGGAACAGGCAATGGCAACTTTACCCATATTATCACATCTTCCAATTTGTTGCTCAGTTCAGTATACACTGTACAGTTCAGCCCATCTAATCTTCTCCCCCATCTATCAATTGGCATCAGGGGCTGCAGCTTCATGGATTTCATCATATGCGCCACTCTCCTCGTTATAAGAGTACCTAAAACGATGAACTTGTAGATCATCATCACATCCACACATTATACATTACACCATAAACCCAACTCTCCATGATTCACTATAATGATATCTACCGTAACGGCCCAGATCCACCGCTAGCAGATATTGTCCTCTTTGGGCTTTCCCTTTCGGGCTTCCCCTCAAGGCTTTAAAACGCGTCTACTAGGGGAAGGTTTCCACACCCTTATAAGTGGTGGTTTGTTCTCCTCCCCAACTAATGTGGGACATCACAATCCACCCCCCTTTGGGGCCCAGCGTCCTCGCTGGCACTCCTTCCTTCCTCCAATCGATGTGGGACCACCCCCAAATCCACCCCCCTTCGGGGCCCAGCGTCTTACTGGCACACCGCCTTGTGTCTATCCCCTTCGGGGAACAGCGAGAAGGCTGGCACATCGTCTGGTGTCTGGCTCTGATACCATTTGTAACGGCCCAGATCCACCGCTAGCAGATATTGTCCTCTTTGGGCTTTCCCTTTCGGGCTTCCCCTCAAGGCTTCGAAACGCGTCTACTAGGGGAAGGTTTCCACACCCTTATAAGTGGTGGTTTGTTCTCCTCCCCAACCAATGTGGGACATCACATCTACTATCTGAAAACTCACGGTTCGCCAATTCGTTTGTGTTAGTTCAATCTAAAACTAGAATGTCAAATTAAAAGAGAAACAATGCAACTGGAAAAACATGCACTTATATTTCTGGGTACTCTCCAATGAACTCTAATAAATATGAAAATGTTTCAAGTATGTAATGTATCAAATGTTGCTTGTTTCTTGGTTCTTTTTCCTTTTATGTTTACCACCTCGATGTTCGACACTACTACACGAAAACATTATTGTATAGTATTTCCATGAAAAAGAATGGCTTTCTCCAGATTATGCGCCTACACTCACACGCCTCAACTCAATCATGGAAGCATGTACATTTTGTTTCATATGCATTCAACCTGTAACTCGTTATACGCCAGTACGCTACAGTACAGGCAACAGCAACTCAGTGGATCAGTCTTAATGATTAAGAAAACAGCACCCTCTTATAAACCTTTTTATTTTAAAATTTTCACTTCAATCCATATATATGGACTTGCACACATAACCACCAATTCATGTAAGTTCTCCATAGCATAGAAATTCTATTAAATTTAAGTCAACAAGAACTAAGCTAATTCAATAATGAACAGGTAAAAACAAAAGGGAAGAAATTAAAAAAACGAATAACCCAAGGAATTGCCATCAGACTGATAGCCAATGGGATCTAGGAGTGAACCCAACACACTACTCTACTCTCAAAATCAGGCAATACCAGCACAATAAAAATTTCAAGCTCTTATATAAGCAGAATCAACCAAACAACTTCATGTTCCCAGCCATAAATATAGCAAGAATGCAATCAAAGTATGAAAGTCAGTGAGCAAAGTTCCAAGGATGTGTTACCATTGCCCGGATGCAGCAGAACAGAAGAGTCCTGTGGATGGATCATAGTAATACCCCAAGCTGCTACTGTAATAATACCTGAAGATAAAACGTAAACGATGATATATATATACATTAACAAACATACAAATACTAATGAGTCAAGGGAAAGTCTCTTATTTCTGTCAGAGGAAAATAAAGGAAAGATATCTGATATAACACTAAGAAGAACAGAGTATCACATTTTATATAGGGAATTGCAGCAGTACCAAACATTCAAGAGGCTTGGCCTCTCCTAGATTTCTGATTCTTACCTCCTCGTTAACCTCCCTCTAGTAATAGCTACTATCATTCTGCAAGTACATTACCAAACTACTTAACTATCAACGGTAGCTAGCCCCTCTTCCCATTTTCACTGTGCATCACTAATAGCATTTTTATATCAATTCACAACCGAAACTTTAGTATCCTTATCCAAACAACCATGTCACTGAATCAAACCTGTTTGTTGGAGATTGAAAGACAGGGCATATACCCACAAAGACTGCTAGAGGGCAAGTAGAGATATCCCAAAAGCTCCATAGGAATAGCCAAGCAGACAAGTGATGAGGCATGTTATTTTGTAATTTTATTTTAGTTGGTTGTTATTTAGTTAGTTAAAACCATCAATAAATAGAAGATTCATCCTTTTAATAAAATCCACAACTAGGTCATCCTTGACTTGCTCAAGAACAGAAAAAGGCTGCAACAATCTTGCAGAAATCAAAACAGAGTGTTTTAATCGTTGATGACAACTACAGATCCTTCATTCCTTCCATAAATAAATAAGCTGTCAAGTGCTAAAAAATGTCTTTGATCATACTAATAGGCTCCCTCGTCCCTACCAAGCTAAGGGATACTCATTCCATAATAGAAGAATTGATACTGTTCCTATCCAAGACCACAGACCATGAACTCTGTGAAACTTGATGATCTCTTTGGGCATACTTACTTCATCAATGGTCAACCACCAGTCTCCATGTCAAATTTATGAAATCCCTCGTTAAAATCCATTGTTATACATAAATATATGATTTGAAAAAGAAAAATACAAATGATAAACCTTCGGATGGAGGCTTGAGGACTCCATCCATCAAGGTTTGGAAAGTGGATGGCGTCTTTGTTAAGCCAAATGAAATGATGATGAACTCATCCTTGGGACACATAAAAAAGATTCATCCTAATCTAGTGATAAATGAACATCAAGTCAAGTTTTTCAAGCCAAATGGCATTATGATGAACTCATCCCTGTGGCACATCATCATGATTCACCCTAATTTAGAGATAAATTGACTCGAGTCAAGTTTTGAGAAAATTATTGGGCGAAATAATTTATTTTTAGCTCAAGTCAACAAAGAAATTGCCAGCTCCTGTCCTTTGTGGGTGTAACTTGGCTAAATTCTTTCAGTTGTCAACATTTCCCCTAGTAGTCTCTCGATGTCATTTATTGGCACTCTTAATGGCGTAGCCTTGCATTGATGCGAGAAGTACCTTCCACAAGGCTCCTTTCAGTGCAAATTTTAGTGACATTGCAAAAAAACCTTACCAATAGCAATGAAGTTTCTAAGCCTTAAAAAGAAAAGAAAAAAAAACGAAGTATCACTATCAACTCAATCATTCATAAATCTCTCAACACACAGAATCTTCATACGGGTCACCACCACTTCCTACCTCATATTACACCAAATAATTGGCCTTCTTTTTTAGTTTCTTTCATCCTGGATTTCAGAGCCTCAAAGGAACAACAACGAGATGGGTCAACCCACAATACCTATTCTCCCCTTCCTCAATCTTCTACTTGCTTTGGAAGGTAAAAATTTCAAAGAAGGTAAAATTCTTGCTTGGTTAGTTCTCCATGGGGTGTAAATACTATGGATCAGATTGAGAGACACTCTTCCTTTACCCTTAAACCACAGTAGTGCTTTCTCTGCGAGGAGGCGTCTGAGGATCAAGGTCAATTGTTGTGGCAATACCAGCCTTCTTGTTGTATGTGGGATCACATATTTGAGGCTCTACGAGTGAGCTTGGGTCGCTACCTCTTCAATCTTCTACTCGCTTTGGTAGGTAGATACTTCAAAGAAGATCAAATTCTTTTCTTGGTTAGTTCTGCATGGGGTGTAAATATTATGGATCTGATTTAGAGGCTCTTCCTTTATCCTGAAACCAGTGGTGCTTTCACTGCAAGGAGGCATCTGAGGATCTAGGTCATCCTAGACTTGAACGGGAGACTTCGCTTTTGAAGTAAATTATCACACCAAAAGTCCAACCAATTGATAACCTTCGGGAGCAATTTATCATTTCCGAATGCAACATACAACTTTTTTTTTGTACTACACTTTCCGAGTGTGTTTGTTCCCCCTCCTTCCTCACCATGGCAAAACCATTTCCCACTTCCTACACTACTAGTGACTCAAAGCCTAGCGCTATGCATTCTCCTTGCATTTGTAAAACGAATAGGAGGTTTAACATTCCAATCAAAATGTGCCTTACTCAAGAAATGTATAATTTCACTACTAAAGAAATAAATGAGTGCAAAAAAGGAGAGATCGAATTAGGTCCTCCTGAATCCATAATTGTGAAGAGAGAAAAATTACCCAGATGATTCATCATAAACATAGTCATTTTGCGAAGCTCCACCTGCATGGCCAAACAAATATGAAACAAGAAAAGTTAATCAGCAAGATAATAACTGGCAAAACTAGTAAAGCTTTCTAAATCATTTGCCTGGGATGGAAAGGCATACTCTCAGAATTAGGGTTCAGGTTATTGGGAGTTTGTTGATTGACTCCATTGGCATCAGCTGCTAAATTTTCATTAGAAGATGGAACTGTATGTTCGTCATCGTCAGCAAACATATCAAATGTATCAGTTCCACTGCTAGAGATATCAACTTCAGATTGATTTGTGAACAATGAGCCCATGCCAGGATTTTGATCATCAGACAATAAACCAGTTCCCTTGTTGATGTCAGAATTTCCATGATGCAAGCTCATGGATGTTCCAGCTTTCGCCCGAGCTAATGTTTCATATCCTTCTGAAAATCAAAGAGAGTTAATAGAGAAAATTGGTTTTCATAAAAAAAAAAAAGAAAAAAAAACGTATAACAAATAAACTTACAAAGAGAGGTCCAACATATAAGGTACTCTGTCTAAAAAATTAATAAAACTTGCAGAGGGGAAAGTTTGTTCTCATCAATGACATATGCTTGTGTTGTATAAATGAAAAGTACTAACAAAGAAAACCTACTTAGAAGTCTCAGATAATAACCCATTTGCTTGATCTAAATAACTAAACACGCCAAGAAAGCTTCAGCAAGAACTTAAAATCACCCAATTAGACTGCCTAAGGAAAACAGCACCACATGGACACTTTACAAGTGAAGACTACTTTGACAAAGCTACACGATAAACAATAATCCCTGGTCCAAGAAGAAAATTTGGCAGGATGGCTGAATGGTTGAGGTAGCAAAAGAAAGGTCATTACATCTATCATCACCATAGCATAGCAACAGTGCCAAATGAAAACCACATCAGCACATCTTCGAAGCAAAATCTTTTTCTGTACAGTAGTCTATACAAGAGTTTAAACTCACTTTTCTTACTCTTTTTGCTATGATGAAAACGACCCAAAATCTGTTAACAAACTCCATCCTAGGTGTAACGGCCCAGATCCACCGCTAGCAGATATTGTCCTCTTTGGGCTTTCCCTTTTGGGCTTCCCCTCAAGGCTTTAAAACGCGTCTGCTAGGGGAAGGTTTCCACACCCTTATAAATGGTGATTTGTTCTCCTCCCCAACCACACCCTTATAAATGATGATTTGTTCTCCTCCCCAACCAATGTGGGACATCACAATCCACCCCCCTTCGGGGCCCAGCGTCCTTACTGGCACACCGCCTCGTGTCTACCCTCCTTCGGAGAACAGCGAGAAGGCTAGCACATCGTCCGATGTCTGGCACCGCCTTGTGTCTACCCCCCCTTCGGGGAACAGCGAGAAGGCTGGCACATCGTCCGATGTCTGGCTCTGATACCATTTGTAACGGCCCAGATACACCGCTAGCAGATAATTGGGTAGACACGAGGCGGTGTGCAAGTAAGGACGCTGGGCCCCAAAGGGGGGTAGATTTGGGGGCGGTCCCATATCGATTGGAGGAAGGAAAGAGTGCCAGCGAGGATGATGGGTCTCGAAGGGGGGTGGATTGTGATGTCCCATGGGGAGGAGAACAAATCACCATTTACAAGGGTGTGGAAACCTTCACCTAGCAGACGCGTTTTAAAGCCTTGAGGGGAAGCCCGAAAGGGAAAGCCCAAAGAGGACAATATCTGCTAGCGGTGGATCTGGGCCGTTACACTAGGAAACTTAAAATACCTAAAAAATTTATCTTCCCTCACCAATTCAAACCATCAATTAGTTTCTTAGCCATTTTTGGGGCTGGCTTATGACCCACCCAATTTTTCAAAATTGACCTAGCACATATGCCTTTCTTTCCTCCCTCACTACAGACCTTTCATAGGCAACTTGAAGCCCTGTAACTATAATGCCTCCATCATCTGACCTTTCTCCAAGAAGCCATAGTTAATCTAATCAGTTTCATTACCTATTCTACTCTGAATTTATGTTTCACCATGTATTCGATTTTCTTCATCAGTTTACAATTTAGCTTGCACCATCACCAACATTTGGTGGAATTTACTTGAGCTTAGGTATTCTCGAATTTTTCTAGCCTAACCTACAAATATCCAAACCAACAACCAATTTTTGCACTGTGGAGAAAACCTAATGAAACCTTTTTCATTCTCGGTTGATTTTTCACGCATACGGTTTCGTTGGCTCAGTTTTAACTGCCTCTGGTTTTTCCCCATGTGCCATCCTTTGGTGTAATGTGTGAATATTTCTTCAATTTTCAAGCATATACTGCTTCATCAATGATGTTATCAACCAACTTCCATTCATCATCAATTAAGCATACCACCTTTATTTCCATTAGCTTGTATTCATCCCCATCCAACTTCTTTCTCTCTTTTTTTATTCCTATCACCTTTGAATCACTTGATTTCTGGGAGAATAATTGAGTAGCTCCTAGGTTTTCTTCACCCTCATGGATGCTAAACCACTCAATAGCTTATCTACCACACAATGGAATTCTAGCAATATTCTCTAAGAATCTATATTTGTTGTCGATGCAATGGCTTCGGAAAAAATGGCATCTGTGAGGTGAAAAGCACTTAAGAAAATTTCAGGAAAACAATAACTTTCGTAATCATTAGGTTGCTAATCTTATGCCAAAGTTTTCGCAAACAAAAAAGTACAATTTTGGGGAAAATCAATTCTTACCCCTAAACTTGTCAAGTTGTAGCATGATTAAATCAATTTAATCTTTGATAAGTCTGTTCGAAAAATTGTTAAGAAAATTATTCTCGTAAGTGTTCGTATTATAGGACATACATATGATACAAAATTGGTAGGATTTCAAAGTAAAACAACATGAGAGCTAAAGTTTTGTTGAAATTTGTGAGTTTTGACAAAGTTATTCAATGGTTAAATTGTGCTTCAGTCAAACATAATCTTTTGCAAACTGGATTTTATTGATAGTAGCGGGTTTACGAATATTTTTAAATTTATTTTTGTTATAACTAGTAGGTAATCTAGTGGAAATTGAACTTAGGCTAAAATTCAACACTTGGCTAAGGTTCATCCCATTTATGAAGATTTTTACATTGAGTTTTGTTATAATTAGTAGGTGAATGGTGGAAATTGATGCAACTTGACAACTTTAAGGTTAGAAATAGATTTTTCCCAACAATTTTGTAACTTTGTCAGTAAAGTATACTAAATAAAATGCCCCAAATTAAGAACAATGACCCCTGCAATGCAAGTGCACAAAGGAGAAGATACTTTTGTTCTTCAGTCTTGAACAAAACCAAAATATAAAGTATTAAACAGAATACTGACCTGCCTCGCGCTCAAAAACCTCTTGTTTTTCATGATAAACATCTGCATAATCAAAGTTCGAACAATAAGCAAAGCATAGTTGCCAACAAAACGTGATGTCCTACAAAAATAAAAAATTAGAAAGAGGTAACATTTATTAAACAAAACTTTCTCATGGCCAAAGAACCACCACAATATCATAAATTAACTCTAATCAAGGAATACTTCAAGAGTCCAAAGAACTAAACCTGGAAAGCAAAATACTTAACTGTATTCACCATTATCCATAAGTTTCATAGCATCTTCAGTTAACTTATCAAAAATTTGTTTTGTCTCAGCTGACATTTTTTCCTTCCTGTCATTGGAGTTTCCTTTCAACCTTCTCAAAGCTTGAAGAACCTGTCACCAGCAGAATAACTTATATATAGGTCTCAGCAAACACCTTTCTCCAAAAGATTTATCTGAAAAGCAAATGGAATGTTGAAAAGTGGAATATAAGGCTCGACATAAAGAAGCATATAGCAAATGTTTATTTGTGTTTTCACTTTTCCCTTTATAAAGCAAATGGATGTCTATGTATTTGTAAGAATCCATTGCAACTTAATGCTAGGAAGAATCATGGCTCACAAAAAATTGTAAAGAACCTCAAAATATCAGAAAAAATTGACAAGCCTATGCCAACTCTCAGTTATAAGCAAGAGTTTAGTAGTAGGTGTCAAGGGAAACATAAACGACTTCAACCGTCGAACTTATAGAAATGTCAATGTCAACAATTATCCAAGATAAGTTCATGGATACCATTAAATAAAAATTGTTTGTACTAGAAAATGGAGCTCCGACGTCCGAAACTTAAGGCATACACTTTTTTTTTTCTTTGTCCAAATTATTTGTTAACTGTGCTGCCTTCGATAGTTGTATTACGTGGGATGCTTTTATTACAGGAATTCATGTTCTTATTTTTTATTTGTTGTTGTATTTTCTCTCCTTTTAGAGTTTGCATACTATAACACTTTTTGCACTTTTCCTTCAAATTCCAATCAGCAATCCTCATAATTGGCCTACCTCTAATTTCTCCTAAAATCTTGAGAATCTCAGATTACTTTCAAATAAAGCCCTCATTTCTTCAATTTTTCATTATCTCGTGTTTTATAATACTATTTATATGTATGTGTGTGTATATATATAGATATAGATATATATATGTATACCATAGAACTTAAAGAAAAATCATGTATTTTTTTTGCAGCCCGTGCTAACTGCAGAGGACTACTGCTGCCCTATGTCCTTCATACTCAAAAAACAATGAAGTAACCTTTAATTGAATAAAAAATATATATATTACAAAATAAATTCAAAAGAAATATAATCAAGATTGTGAGCTTACCGTTTCACCTGGCTCAAGCAGGTCAGCAATACGTCGCTTTATCTTTCCAACTTCATCAGAAGATAGCTCTTGAACATCATCTTCATTATTTATTACTGAAGAGGTTTTGCCGGTATATTTTGGATCAATGTCAACACTATCAAGCCATGCATCCTGAAGGTATTTACACCGACTTAATAAACTAGTGGAGTATATTTTCCAGAAGGGTACCGAACACCATATGGTTATGCTTACCTTGATTTCGTTATCGTTAACATATTCAACAAAATTCCCAGATGCATCAAAATAACCTTCTTCCCTCTCTTTGTCTAAATTGAAGGGTTCCATTTGAATTCCATCATCATCAAAGTTCTCATTCTCCTGTCAATAGGAGAAAGGAAATGATAGGATAAGAACGGAGAGAGATTAAATGAACAAAAAGTTATGAGAACAAAAAAAAAATTAAAATGAACATACTTCACTGCTTGACATAAGCATGAAAGCACCAGGATAGAAACACGTTTACGGAGAGAGATTAAATGAACAAAAAGTTATGAGAACAAAAAAAAAATTAAAATGAACATACTTCACTGCTTGACATAAGCATGAAAGCACCAGGATAGAAACACGTTTGAAACTAAACCTTACCTCATAAGTCACTTCAGCTGCCGATATGTCATTCCCGACGCCTCTATTCTCTTCACTGAAGAGGTCAGCAGTCATTTGATTTCGTCGCTTCGCACGCTCTTTAGCAGCAAATCGTGGGTCTGTTAAGTCACTTGGGTTTTCTTCAGCTTTCGCTATATCCACAAATGCATCTCCAGTCTTCACCTTCTTACCCTTCGGGAACCGGACTCGCTTTTGGCTGAAAAACAGAAAATTCCAACGTTGAGAGGGAAAATATCCCATTTGCACGGCTGCAGTAAATGAATTAGCAGAATAATCACGAAACTATATCAAGGGGTTATGCTCAGACGCACAACAAGTAAAAGACACCCACATACCAGACCTCCTCCTCCCACCTCTCCAAACAGGGTCATATGCTCCAATTAGATGCTCACAGACAAGGAGATTTTCATAGACCATTCACTACAACAATACCGGGGTGGAGATAAAATTCTACCTTCTAACTTACTATAACACAATTTTTCAGCTCAAAAAATAAAGGAGCAAATTAGATGGATATCTTGTTTTTTAAAGCTTCACAGTTTTATACATTTTCTTGAACCTAAGAGAAACCAAGGGGATCCTCCTTCCTCCTCCCCTGACTAATACAACCAACAAGCTGACCTGAATCATAGTATTAACTCAGCTAAGCAATTGAAGGCGCAATGAAAACGAAGTGATTCAGTGTGAAGCCAAATAGTTTCAAGAAACAAATACAAGGGTGATAAATTGCACAGAGGGTTTAACGGAATCGCAGTATTCTTCAAAAACAACAAAAAGAAATGAAAGGTTAGAAGAATAAGAACACAAGGAAAGTATGATTAGGGGTTGAATGAGAGTAGAAAGTCGAAAATTACGCAGGTGGTTTGGCAGAATCGCTATCTTCGGTTTCTAAGAACCGGCGCTTGAGCGATGGATTGCCCTCCATGGATGCACTGGACAGAATCAGCGAGTGAGAGAGAAAGTGCTTTGGAAGTAGTAAATTACGAGCTTCTGTTCTTCGTGGCGATGCAAACGGCGAGAAACGAGAATATATAAGATTCAAATCCTTTGCGCACCGCAGAATCAACGCCGCTTTCAAATTTCTATACCATTTTTGTTTACCTGTTCTTACAAAAATTGATGTCGTGTCGTGTCGATCTCAAGAAATCCAAAACTGAATAAACAAAAAATTAAATTTTATTTATTAACAATTTAAAATTTAATCTTTCAATTATGAACCTAACAATCAAAAATTAAAATTTAATCTTTCAACTAACATTTTAATTTATCTTTTAGTTGATTTTTTCTTTTTTTTTTTTTTTTTATAACGATTTATTTATTTTATTTTTTTTAAAATAAGGTCAATACTATATACTTACGATTATTTTAAAATATTTTTACAAATTTTTATGAACTTAAATATTCGTGAACTTCCGACCATAGTTGAAATAAGGAATTGTTGAAATATTATTAAACTATCGTATCAATGAAAATATAACTAAAATGTAGAAAAATACCGTCTATGGCTTTATTTCATGGTCTCCTCAACAGACGTTGTTATCCATACATGAATCCCTTATTTTTACCTAAAACATTACGAGGGCCGGAAACTGCAAATACATTCAACTATGGTTTTTAGGTTTGATGGGTCCTTAAACCATGTCTATAATCTTAGGTTCAAATTTTATTTTCCAGTGGGCTTTGATGTATAGTACTTCTCTACACACGACTCATACGCATGCACGACCCATTAGGCGAATTCTTTGTCTTCATAAACCCTAGGCTTGCATAAAGACTTACACACTCTCTTGCAGCTGAACCATAGGATCAGGAGATAGTTTTCATTCATAGAAGCAATTCAAGACAAGCATGCAACGTGTTCATAAGTCGAGGTCGTCATGTGTCAAATCTGAATTTCAAATCCTAATTCGAATTTTGAGCATGAGGCATTACAAATTGTGTTAGGAAAGTACCTATGTGAGATCTCACGTCAATCAAAGAGGAGAACAAAACATTTGGAAACCTCTCTCTAGTAAACGCATTTTAAAATAAAAAATTGAAAATAAAATAAAGTTTAAACCAAACAAAAGAATATTTGCAAATTGAATTGTTTTTGGGAACAAGTGGGAGTTGGAACATATGCTTACCAAAATTACCTTTATTATTATTATTATTATTATTATTGGTAGACTAATATTCTTTACCCTTAATTATTATTATTATTATTATTATGATTAGTAGAAGAAATACCTATAAATCATTTTGAAGTTTTTTTTTTAATTGGTTGTATTATTAAAACTCTAAAATCATAATTATATAAATTTAAACCTTGAACTTTTACGAGTGTATCGATTTATCGTCTCTATTAAATTATGTAAACTTAGAATTATGTCATTGAACTCTTGAATTTTGATAAATTAATCAATTTGTGATATCTCACATTGATTGGAGAGAGAAACGAAACATTTTTTTTTGTAAGGATGTGGAAACATCCCCTAACATACACGTTTTAAAACGGTGAGACTAATGGCGATACGTAACAGGCAAAAGTGACAATATCTACTAGCGGCGGGCTTGAGCTGTTACTAATGGTATCAAAGTCAGATATCGGGCGGTGTGCCAATGAGAACACTGGCCCCAAGGAGGGTCCTTTATTTACAAGGGAGTTGAAACTTCTCCCTAACAGACACGTTTTAAATCCATGAGGCTGACAACGATACGTAATGAGCCAAAGTAGACAATATCTGCTAGTGGCCTTCTTTATGAGGGAGGGTGTGAAAACATCTTTCTAACAGAAGTATTTTAAAACTATGAGACTAACGACGATACGCAATGGGCTAAAGTGGACAATATCTGCTAGCGACCTTCTTTATAAGGGTATGGAAACATCTCCCAAACAGACGCATTTTAAAACCATGAGGCTGACGACGATACAAAACTGTTTGTCAGGTGAGAACAAGTGTAGTACAATCACTATTCCGTTGTCGCAATAGTACAATTGTGACACTTTGCATACAACTTGCCTTTTAAATTAAATTACCCAACCTTGGACGTCATATCATCAAATTTTCGAGTAAGTGAAAAAGGTAAAATATTTAACAAGTTCAAACTCTATGACCGACATCTACATAGAACATTACACCTTTACAAATTTGAATTCTTTCGATCTAATATTGTAAAGTCATAAAGTTATCCCATAAGATTAATCGAAATACATATAAGTTGATTCCGATACTGGTACCAACCTTTTTTTATGCTCGGTTCCTCGAGTAGAGCTATCTTTTTGTATGCCTTTGAATAAACTTAAGAGCATCACATCTATTCTTTAGCACTTCACAGCCACTTGGAACATGTCACCCTCTAGTTAACTCATCACCAACCAATCAAGAAAACTGCTATGTAGAATAGGGATAAGAGCTCATAAAACAGGCAACTCAATGTTGTTTGTAATAACAGAGGAAAATCAGATATAACAATAAGCTACTCACTGTGGTGCCACCTGTGGATAGTTAAAAATGAAAAGGTTGAAGAGAATATTCTTGAGAGAAAATGAAAGGAAATATGCTCAACATGGCTATCAACTAAAGGAAGCAGTGGATTAAACAGCAACAAAGGAATACTGGTGCAGGCCATGTGTAAGCTAATGAAAGGAAGAGTAAATAAGTAAAAAAAAACTAAAGGGGAACAAAACAAAGCAAAAGAATGTATTCTAAAATCCCTTCAAGAACATTGTACTATAAGCACATTCAGCTTGGTTTTTCAAGCTTGAAAACTTTTGAGAAATTAGAGTCCAAGTCAATATATCAAAAATCAAAGTGTTTATTTTAGTTGTGAATGTAATAGCTCAAGTCCAAGCCCACCGCTAGCCGATATTGTCCTTTTTGAGGAGTCTAAATAGGACAATATCTACTAGCCGTGGGCTTGAGCTGTTACAAATGGTATCAGAGCCAGCACTGGACGGTGCGAGGCACTGGTCGCACCGTCAAAGTAGGGCTAGACCCTCTTCGTTGTAGACGAGTTTTAAAAGCCTTGAGGGAAAGCCTAAAAGAAAAAACTCAAAGATGACAATATCTACTAACAGTGGGCTTTGGCCTCGATAAGAAAAATGAAGTTCTAAACATGATGATTGTATCCACACAATTCCAGAAGTCGCATAATCCACACCAATGTTATTCTATTTGACAGAGTTTTTTGCTTTGAGGAATTCCAAGAAACCAAAACTGATCTAAACAACAGAACCTGATTATGCTTCTTCGACCATTTCATTACCCAGTCTACATTAGTATAAAAGTTGACAGAGTAGTTTGATGAAGATAAGAACTTAAGGCCAAAGGTCCTACACAATGCTATAAATGGTCGGTTGAATCTTGAAAAAGGTCACTATAATGTAAGGTGGTTCAAAATTCATAGGGTAGAACTGCACTTGCTGTCAAGGATGTTGGCATTGGTGTTGAAGGTCTCTAATGAATTTTCTGTGAGATAAAAGCAATGTATTACCAAACTAAGCAAATTTGGATGCCAAGAAAATAGGATAATGGTCGAAGGTCCTTGCATAAGCAAGAGATCGTTGAAAGATATTAGATATTAGATATTGGTTGTTGAAAGATATCAAGTCGTCTAAAAGGCCAATTGTTGGAGGCTACAGGAGAAAAAAATAGGGCTGAAAGTCTCAAAATAATCAGCAGCTACAAGTTTAGCCATGTTTACTCTCTCTTTCCATTTAGTTTACGTTTTAGCTGATACACCCATTTACACCCAATCAATTTGAATACGAAGCGACGGGAACAAGTGACCAAGTCTTATAATGTAAAAGAACAAGATATTCAATTTCCCTCCTTGCTTTTCAGTGAAGGCCTTCAACTTCTGGCGGTGAAAACTATTTGGATTAATAAGGGATAGATGCAGATGTAAAAACAGCAGATAGCAGGACTTTTAGTTAAAAAGCCTAGCCTTTGGCCCAGTAGCCATTTGATGAACATTGTTAGTGGTGTGGATGAGGGGAGTAGGTTCAGATGTGTTTGGAAGTGGAGCTGGGTCTTGAGAGGCTAAAGATGATGATGTTCCCATGAATGGAAGCAGTGAAATTGATCAACAACTCACACCGCTTAGAACTTTTTGATAATCCCTTTAGTTTCTAGAAACTAATTTCATAAATATTACTTCTACCCATAGTCTTCCTAGTTTTGTTATCAACTTTTTACATATATAAGTCTAGTTTAAATATATATATATATATATATATATATATAGTTTTCCAAAACTTGTTTTTGTTTTAAAATTCAAATATTTTCTTAAAAAAGATGAAACCAAATAGAAAAAATGATGAGAAAATAAGTACCGTTTTCAAAGACTAAAAACCAAAACGTTATCGAACGAAACTTAAATCATTGAAATACATAAATAATTGGTTAGTCTTATCTCTACTTCAAAAGAGATAGTATCAATTATAGGGAGTAATAATTCTAGGGATGGGCCTTTATCAGAATGCTAGCACAGAAGGTATGTTGGATTAGGAATTAGAAAGAGAAAAAGGTAAGCAATATGCAAAGATGTATTTAATATGCAGATAAGGAATTAAAAACTGACAGATATCATGCCTATTGACTTAACAATATCCACTCGCACCTGATCACCACCCATAGGAAGGTGTTAGGCTATTGAGAATGAAAACATCAAGTGTCAAACAATAAGTGGCCCCCAATTCCAAGAAGAGGGGATGGAGAAGCTGATTCTGTGTTTGGTGGGGCAAAGGGGTTTAAATAAGGATATTGAAAGCTATTGATGTAGGCCCAGGGTTAATAACTTTGTGAGCAATAACTGAGGTTCAGTTCTATGGTAACAAAGAACAGTAATGTGACTAACATATCACAAATCAATGAGGTTAATGGAATTTCTCCTTATTACTGAAAGGTTGAGCTGACTAAGTATTCTCTAGATTACATTTCTTTTATATCCACAAGTGTCATTTGCGAGCACCTTTGACTGTTCTCTTATTGTCAATATAACTCATAGACTATTAAATCTTAAATAGGTAATCACCATAATTTGAACTCATTCCCTAGATCCAATATTAGGGTTGGTTTCGTTTCGATTTGGCTGAGTCTTTCAGGTCTGCTCAAGCAAAGTGCAGCTGATCACCATGGTTGTTTTTTCTTTGGGTTTGTTTGAAGTAACAACAAAGTATTTTCCTTATAAAATTATGAACTATAAAATGATAACTCCAAACCCATAATCAATAACTGTTTCGGACAATTTTCAACATTCCACAAAAAGATGCACAAGAACTAAAACTTTGTATAATTCCAATTTTCATTTACTATCAGAGTAGAAGACATTGGTAGGAAATAACTCGCAAATTTTATCCAATAAAAAATGATTTGAATTTTATTTATCCATGTTTTATAAACAAGACACGTCTCAACGAATTCAAAATAATATAATATACACTACGTTCCTAATTAAGCTCAGTCAGATTATCCATAAAAAAATTTACACTGAAAGAAAAGAAAAAGGTACCAGGGCTCTAAATATAAAAACCAAATCCTCACAGATTTGCTGAACGTCATTTTTTCCCTCCAAGAGTCTGAATTATTGCTTCCAAGAGCTTAATATCCTTATCACGTTTATTGATTTCTTCCTGCTTCGCGCGCAATTCATCCATATGCAGTTGAAATACCTCTGCAGCATAGCAATCAATATATTTATGGTATTCAGAATACTTTCTAGTTTAAGCGCTTCCCAAAAAATTATATATTTTCACTAAAAATGTAAATGTTATACTTTTTCGAAAGTGTTTTAAATAAAAATTTGTTTGGTTACACTATATTCCAAAGTTATGTTCAAAAATCATCTAAAATCACTCAATAAGCTATACTAAACACACTTTCAATTATTAATTTTTTGAAGCGCGCATATTGAAAAATCGATTTTATTTTCATTTTTTTCAAATGTTATTCCAAACCACTATTAGTTTACGAACCTCAACATTATCATTCATTAACATGCAGAGTAATTTTAAAGAACACCCCTCCCCTCAAAGACATTTATGATAAAATATGTGTGTGTGTGTGTGTGTGTGTGTGTGTGTGTGTGTGTATCACAATGTCATTTAAACCACAAGACTCTCCTCAAAGACATTTATGATAAAATATATATGTGTGTGTGTGTGTGTGTGTGTGTCACAATGTCATTTAAACCACAAGACCCTCCTCAAAGACATTTATGATAAAATATATATGTGTGTGTGTGTTTGTGTGTGTGTATCACAATGTCATTTAAACCACAAGACTCTGACATAACACAACCAGACCCCCACATCCAGAAGGCCAAATAGATAAATTGCTGCTCAACAGATAAAACTGCAGATTTTAAGTTAAGTTGAATAAAGAAAAAGAATGCTATGAGAAAATTTAAAAGAGTAGGACATCCATACTTGTAGTGTTCTCGAGCTCTCGAGTGACCTCCTGCACGTGTAGTTCAGCAGCTTTTTGTGCTGCCTCAGCCTGACGTTTTTCTGAACGAGCATGAGCAGCAGCAGTGATAGCAGCATCAAGTTCCCTTTCCAAAGTCTCAACCCTTTGATCAAGAACCTAACAAAAGATTATTTCACTATCATAACCAGTGGGCAAAATTGTACCACAAATTTGTAAGAAACAATAACCAAATGACTTGTAATCTCAACAAAGAGCATCACTTGAGCTTATGTAATATGATCTTTGATCCTTACATGGTGGCGTGTGATGTTAATGCAAATGATTTACCCGATCATCATAAGCCAATAATAAAGTAGCTGAATTCAAAGATGGAATGCAAGAGAAGTAAATGAATTTTTCTATCTAAAATCATCCTACAAAAGCCCAATGAGGTTCAATGAGGTCCCAGATATTTGTCTTTTGTACAGGAGAAACTGAATCCTTGAACTCATCCCTGAATTATCCAAACCCATTGTGATTACAATTGTATCTATTTTCTTAATATCCCTCAATCATTGCCATCTGCAACCACTCATTTGGCTGTGATGTAACAGCCCAAGCCCACCGCTAGCAAATATTGTCCTCTTTAGGCTTTCCCTTCCGAGTTTTCGCTTAGCAAGGTCGTTACAGCTGAAGTTACTACTCTACATAGTGCCTCCATTTCTCCAGGAAGGTCTTTGAAGATTAGGTGTATGTACCTCCTTGTTCTTCGAAAACCCAGACTCTAGGTAAGTAGAAATCTAGGGTCATTACAGCTGAAGTTACCACTCTACATAGTGCCTCCATTTCTCCAGGAAGGTCTTCGAAGATCAGGTGTATGTACCTCCTTGTTCTTCGAAAACCCGACATTCAAAATGGCCTCTAGACAGGATCTATTTAAGAGAATGACTTCCTATCTAACCGCCTCCAGATTCTTCCTCGCTGAATCTGCCAAAGCTGCTCCCTCACTCACCCATTCCCTCACATCCCATAGCAAAATTGAAATCTAAAACCATATATTAGATATCAAAGCAACCGTGATCAACATGTGTATCACTCTGATTCCACTACATAGCATGAAAATCAACATTTAAATCGGTAATACGAGGGGAATTCGATATAACCACCGTCCAGAAATCTCACCAATTCCTCACTCCGCCAAATTTCAAATAGCAAAATCGAAATTCCAAACCAAATATCAGACTAAAAATACCCAACTACAGAACAATTAAAAAAAAAAAAAAAAAAAAAAAAAAAAAAAAAATCTAGTAACCTTGATCGTCCTTGCTTGTTGGGAGCACAATGAAGCTCTGGCAAACGTCTCGTCGTCGACATAGACAGCTTTCTTGAGTAAAAGCTTCTGGAATGACTCCAAGTTGGAAGCCATCTCAGTTAGATTGGCAACGGCGCCGGTCCATCTGTCCGTTCCTTTGCCCTTGTCCTCCATGATCCAAATCTTCTTCGACGCTTGCCACTTTTGAAAATCCGCAATTCAATGGTCGTTCGACGTCATGATCCGTGTAGAGAGACTTGGAGAGGGAGCTAAGAACCCACCCGATCATGCCATTACCTTCAATAAGAGCTTTGATATTGTTTTTAGATTGAGAATTCAACTTAATTACCAATTTCTTACGATTTTTTTATTTTATTTCAATTTAATTTTAAGGTTAAAAATAAAATAAAAAAATAAAAAAATAAAAAGTTTTTATTTTTTTTATTTTTTTATTTTTAAATTTCATCAAATGTCTCGTTAATTAATCAATAATTTCGTATAGAGCTAGAACAACCCTCAGATTCGCTAGAATCGAAATATCTGCGAGATCCGAGTCACAATTTGTATCAATTAAAAAAATAGTTGGAATCTCCAACGTGATACATTCTTGAAGAACTCGATATTCTTCTTGTTGATCAATGATTATTACAATATCGGGTAACCCCATCATATATTTAATCCCGCCCAGATATGTTGGTAAGTGAGATAATTGTCTCTTCAACATAGCAGCAACCCTTTTCGGAAGACGGTTGAGTCCCCCCATCTTTTATTCCGTTCTCAAGTCTCAATGAAAATGAAGCATTTTTATTTATCCAAAAGCAAACGAGCTACCCAAAGAGAAAACAACTAAAATCTTGACTAAATTGAAAAAAACTTATCACACAAGTATCCTTAATGACTAATTGTTGATTGTTTTATCTCCGAGCAATGAGATTTCCTCCAAAGTATATGCAAATGGCTATCATTTCGATCAAAAGTTAGCTCAACATTTCAAGTGCATACATCGTATTAGGCCCTCTAGAATGCACTTCATAATATAAAAATGAGTAGACAAATTGCTTGGAACGAGTCACCTACTATGATATGAATTTCTAGAAGGATAAACCAAACGATCTTCAACAATGAGTCCATTAAAGACGAGGATTATAACCGGTCAAAAAAAAGTACGGGATAAGACCGTCATAACGTAGCTACCTCGGGTCAACCATAAGTTGTGGTTTAAACAATTTGCCTGTCTCTTAATAACAAAATAATACAAATTCAAAATACATTTACACCGAATTAAAACAATCTCCAACAATTCCTCCACTCATACAATCTTGATAGAAAACCCTTCCTACAACAACTCCAAGATGAATCCAAAGAGTTGGGGTTAGAAACCCCTTGCACCTGGATGGATATTCATGCTTAAGCCAAATTTGGGGCAATGGCGTTCGACTCAACATCGTCCCTAAAGGTCGAGTTACATGATGGGGAAAATTCTGTGAATTCAATGCCATTTTGGAAGGTCGAGCTACACTATAGAGTGGAAATTGTGTGTGTGTGAGAGAGAGAGAGAGTTGCCAAAAGCAAGAATGAACTAACTAGGAAGGAAACATTTTGGTTTGTCAAAACAAACTTCTGGGTACCACTAATGCTAACTACATAAACCAGACATGGTAATATCACAGATTGGTATGAACAATCATGCTTAGACTAAATCTATCACAAATCTCCAAGAGCTCAAAGACATATATAACATACTCTAATCAAACTGTTGTCTCAGCTGCATCTCGGTTTCACTCTTCCAAGTAGCATGAGATGACTGTCCCCTCATTCTCTTTATCTTTTCCTTATCTTTGACTGTCGAGCCCTTCTTTTTCGTCTCACTGTCTGGTTCTAGTTCTGGTTCTGGAGGACGATCACCACATAGAGGGCAAAACATCCCTCGTGCATTCGAAAAGGTCTTGGGAATGCCACAATGCAGGCACATTCTGGAAGAGGAATAACACGATACCGTTCAAAAATGGCAAGATCAGCACGAGAAACTTATAGATACTACTACGAACAGTTGAGTTCGGTGCAAAACAGCTTTGATTTATGTCAGGATTTTGAAGAAGAGAAGAAAAGTATACGTCGAAATATTAAATTTTAAAAAATTAACACTCTCTACCCGAAAACCACTAGCAGGACTCTTTTCTTTTCTCTCTCTCTTTTTATGCATGTGTGTACATACGGATTGATGAGGAATGAAATAATGTCACTCAACCAGGATACAATTTTGAATGCGATAAATGTACCTTAGCAGTTCTGCAGCATCTTCAGCATTTGGATTGGTTGCAGTCGCCACGCGCTTGCCTGCCTGCGTTGTGTTTGAAATGGATGGATTTGAAGGTTGATTATTCTCAACATCACTCCTCACTCGCTCATGAATCCCAACTAATTGAGCTTTTGCCTCCAATACCGCACCTGTTTACAGTTCAATCTTCATTTTATCCTTGCTTCCCTTGAAAACATTAAAGAATACAGCAAAAATGCATAAAAAAAGGTACAATCAAGCAGTTTAATTGATGCCAAACATCGACCCACATAATTGCAAATAATTTTATAAAATGTTGCTCTCTTTGGATTACTCCATTTATTCCTTCCACCTGTATTCAATCAAATAAACTAATTGGAACAGCATTGAAAATAGTGACACTGAACTTAACCTATTCCCTTCTAAGGAAGATGCCAATTGATTCTACTGTCGTGCCGCTAGTGGATATACAGCCCATGCATGAACTACTATAAGGATGCACCATTGCAGGAATAATATTGATTATACAGTCAGACAGTTATCGAAAATCCTGATAAATCATAAACAAACCATTTGGCATTAAATTAAACAAGTTCAGATCATGGACTCTTCTAAAATGAGAAGCTTAATGCTTACCTAATGGCAAAAGCCACGCATGATGTTCAATAGAAGTATTTTTATAGGTAAATTCATATAATTATACATAGAGAATAGAATACTTCATAGTATGACCGTCGGCATCGGTTTTTTCCACCAGTTGAGAGAGATAGAATTAGAGCAATGTACAGTCTAGTCAAAGAAACTATACATGCTTAAACACAAATACGGTTTCATTTCATAAATTACTTTTAGTACATCCTTTTATACAACCATATGAACTTGCCTATACTACTAATTAGCAAGATGATGCGAACCACCATTGCCCAATCACCGACAAAGCAAGTTGATTCGTTGCAGTCTCCAGTATTCACAATGTAGCAGTTTGAGTGCAATGAACACATTTCCTTGCAAGTTAGGCAACTGTCGTAGTAAAGAATGATAATGTTCCGTAGTTATTAGTGGACCCCTTTGATCCATCTCCATTTTCTGACTTCCCTCTTCAAACTTCATAGAGCAAGCAAATTTTCCAATTCTGATCACATTGTTGCATTTTTAGCACAATACTTGACAATTTTTTCTAACATTTTCTTTCATCAATTTCTATCTCCCCTACCTTTGAGGGCTTTTTGTCCCTTGAACAAATGCACATATAATATTATGAATGTCTTTCCTCTTTTTGTTCATTCTCTTACAGAAAAATTGTTGTCTTCAAACTTGGATACTAGATTGTATTCTATTGATTGCTACAGGGGTTTTTATTATCATAAAACATTCTTAGATCATTATTTGGATTACAACAGTGAACAAGCTAGGAAGTCAAAGCACACACGGGTGGACAAAATGAACGTGTATGAATAAAAACCAAGCACATTTAGATATATGGCCAAGGTACATGATAATGAAATACTCTTTTAACTTATTAAGAAACATTCAAGCCATACATTGTAGAGAAACCATGGGATTTTGAAATATGTCAAAAGAGGGTTTCTCTATTGACTCTTGTTTTATGTAACAATGCACACTATCAGGATTTCCCAGATAAAAATTTTGACCCTTTTGGAATAGTTTCTTCAAGTAGAGCACAATTTGAAGTTTAGGACTCTTTTGGTGGAATTAATATAGATCTAAAGCAAAAGGAACCCAAGAAATCAGGGGGCACACCCAAGACTTAGAGCCATCATTGGCTAGCAATAGAAAATGTAATTAATTGGCAGAAATCAAGTAACTAAGGTTCTATCTAATAACTATTTGAATTTTGGACCTTTTGTTTTTTAAAATTATGTTTATGTTTAGTAACATTACTTCCACCTATGAGTTTGGTTTGTTATCTACTTTTGACAAATGTTTTAAGAAATTCAAGCCAAGTTTGAACTAAAAACAGTAGCATTTTAAACATTTGTTTTGTTTTTGGAATTTGACTAAGAATTCAAATATTTTCTTAAAAGAGATGAAAACCATTGTAAGAAAGTTGTTCTTTCAAAAATCAAATGGTTATCGAACGAACCCTAAGTTTTCTGTTAAGAAAATAAAAAGGTGACATCAAAGCTTCTCGGCAATAACCAGTGAAACTTATGCTATTTAGTATTAAAATCATGTTATTTTTAGATTCCTTAGTTGATCCAATCATGTGTTTAACCAACTGCAAGGGAAATTCAGAAGTGAGCAATATAAGGTGGAGCTTGAGTAAGTATATGTTCTAGTCCTCTCAACTTTTAGGGTTTTATTGGTCAACGTTTTGATGAGAGGACGGCAGAGCCCTCAAGGTAGCACAATAGGAGGCCAAGGTTCTCTCAAACAAACCCATTCTTCCCCTTCCTCTCTTTATCAGGAAATTGATGCTCATCAAAGATTCAAACCTAGTTTTCCAGAAAAAAAAAATTTCTTCCCTTTTACTTCTTAACAGACTTAAGAAACTCATGACCATAAACGAACACTAAGTAACTGAGCCATACCAGTAGGCAAATCTTTCTTCTCCCTACGATTCCTCCGGCCCCCTCGCGGCTGATCAACATCTCTCGGCGCAGCAAACTCCTCAACCGAATTATTCAGAAACTCCGGCGGTCCTGAAACCTCCGGTAGCCCACAGATAATAAAAATCAGTAAAAAGAACAGTTTCAAAATTCGTTCAACCGAACAGACTTGCAGAAAAAAAAAAAACACAGAGATTACCAAATGAAGCTTACTTCGGAGAAGGCGTCGAATGCGGAAGGGAGGCCGGGATGAGAGGAGGGCTGCGGAAGTTCGAAAAGCGACCTGTCGCGTATGGAAAGATTGACGGTAACCGTAGAGGCGGCGGCGGAGACAAGATCTTGGTCGTCATCGTCGGAAGAGGTGTTGTTGAAGACAGAGGTGTCTTCAGCTTCTTCCTCGGCCGAAGAATAGCCTTGGAGAAGTGCCAGACTCATGGCGGATTCGATCGATGAACTGGTTCGATTTTGCGGCAATGGATGACGATTCGAAAATTTTGTCCGATTTAATTTCAATATCTAAAAACATTTTATATATTTATTTTAAGACTTTAAACCTTCTTTAAAATCATATTTAAATTCAACCAAAATTTAAAAATCAAAATTTTAAAAATGTTTTAAAAAAAAATTAAAATTTTAAAAATACATTTACCATTAAAACTATATCTTAAGAATAATCATGAAATATTTTAAATTTAACATTAATGCTCGTAAATATTTTGAAATATGATAGAATATTTTTAAACTTTTTAAAAAAATTTAAAGGTATTTTAATTTAAGAATATTAATAAAACCCTTTTGAAAGTGTATTTTTTAAATAAAACATTAACGGTTTCCATTCAACTTAACCGTAAGAAATTTCAAGGGTATTATTGGAATTTTTGGAATTTTAAAGATAATTTCGAGATAGAATGCAAAATTCAATGATATTTTTATTCCATTCAACTCAATCGTATAGTATTTTTTAACTTTTTTTTTTTAGATTTTTTTTTTAAATTTCAAGGGTACTATTGAAATTTTTGAAAATTTAAAGATAATTTCGAGATAGAATGTAAAATTGAATGATATTTTTATTAATTTAACCCGAGAATAGCAAACACTACTGAGAGATTAAAAGAAAATTAAGCACAAAAACTCTTCCAACAAGTCCTTTTTCATTTTCAACATTGGCAAAAGATTGGTGTAGGCATGGAGATCCAATTAAATACATAAACAATGAACAAAATACTTGCAAGAGATTGAATCAAGTTTTATTGATTTAAACAAAAAGTATATAACTTATGATAATCGGAGCTTTTCGTTCGTCGACGTACCTCAACGAATCATCTACTGCAACCTGCTTTCCCCATCAAAAGAACAGTAACTATGGAAAGTACAAAAAACTTACTGAATCTGATCCACATGTCGACTATGTTAGCACGACGAGCGAGTATTTCATGATCGACCCTGGTTAGTGTTATGAACTCTTAAGGCACCTGAACTTCTTGTTGTTTCATTGAAATATGGGAGAGCTTTAATCTGATAGCTTCAAACTCGGCATCTTGCTTCTCTTCATTCGTCAGCCACGAAGTTAAACAATGATCGATGATGTCATTTACGCAGCTCGGCGGTGGGGAGCCACCCTTCAAAACCCGGGTCCTTCCAAATCTGGTAATTTTTGCTAGATTTGAGTCTGTAGGCTCTTCGACGTAACTCTCGAGAATGTCTCGAATGGCACTGCACCAAATTGGTCGAGCGACCTTAAGAAAGTCGAGCATAGCAAGAACAGGAAGGTTTACACTTCCAACTTCGGATTCACTGTTTCCACCTCTTCCATGAAAATCTGATCCTCCAAGTTTTAGAAGGCCATTCATGTCTGCTAGGTCACTGTACGCTGTCAATCGACACAAACATATGAATTCGATGTCGATTGTCTAAGTCGAGATATTTGAAAACCGATCCAAACAGCTAAAAGAACAATACACGGGCCGGGAAAAATGGCAACATGTTATCAGAAGATACTCTAAGGACCTTTAATCCTTAACAAGCTATGCATTGTATGCCTCAAATTTGTCAGACCATTCTAGAATACTGGAAAAACAAGAGCATGCTTATAACATAACAAGAAAGTAGGTAATATTTCATGTGACAATCAATAGGAGGAAAGGGAATGGCCGAGCGAATTGTGTACCTGCTAATTTTCCATCGCTCCGGTAAACCTCCAGCCCGTGAAGACCGGCATCTTTCAATCTTCTAATGATAGCAACAGGATTCTTCAAGGCCCATGGATGAGCTAGGACAGCCACACCCCCCGTTTCGTGTATCAATTGTATTGCTTTCTCTGCACAAGGCTCTGATCCCCTGGAAAATAAACTCGATTCTCATTGTTACAGTTTAAAAACCGGGCAAGATGCAAGACGACGTACTTTTCCCCAATCCAAATAACAAACATTTTGGCTAACAAGTAAGCATATCCTGCCACCACCTTCATAGTGAGCAAGAAAGAAAATCCGACTTAAACTCATAGGTTAAGTACAGAAACATAGAGACAGATTCACAGCCTGCTAACAAGTGATATGATTAGTTTCATCCAAAACTAAACCAGGAAAATTGAGTAAGCTCTTCTCATGTCCTGGCATTTTAAGTAAACTTAGGATTCCTTCTTCTGGGGAATCATATGTAGATAAAGATGCATATGCATATTGTGAGATCCCACATCGGTTGGGGAGGAGAACGAAACATTCTTTATAAGGGTGTGGAAACCTCTCCCTAGCAAACACATTTTAGAAACCTTGAGGAGAAACCCGAAAGGAGAAGCCCAAAGAGGACAATATCTGCTAGCAGTGGGCTTGGGTCATTACAAATGGTATCAAAGTCAGATACCGGGCGATATACCAACAATGAGGTTGAGCCCCAAAGGGGGTAGACAAGAGATGGTGTGCCAGCAAGGACGCTGGGCCTCGAAGAGGGTGGAATGGGGGTCCCACATAGACTGGAGAAGGGAACGAGTACCAGCGAGGACGCTAAGCCCCAAATGTTGGGAGAAGCATTTTTTATAAGGGTGTGGAAACCTCTCCCTAGCAGACGCGTTTTAAAACCCTTGAGGGGAAGCCCAAAAAGAAAAGCCTAAAGAGGACAATATCTACTAGCGGTGGGCTTGGGCCGTTACACATAAAGAAGCTGAAGAAATTCCACACCCCATGAAGTTAGGTATGAATGAGAAAGAACAATAGACATATACATGTAGCAAAATCAACTAGATATGTAATTTAAACATCCATGAGGCCATACTTACTAGTGACCTTGTTTAAAATTATGGACGAAAATCGATTTGAATGGTCTATTTCAATTTTATGAACATAGTGACTCAAATGATAGCCTTCAAGTAGCAGGGATTAGTCTATGCCGATGCTTGTGGTAAACAAAGGGAGCAGGATATATCACACCCTTATATAGCAATGATGCATCAATATTGTTCAACAATCCATGATAAAAGAAAGCACAGCAAGTTCAGATTCTCACGTTGAGTAAGCCGGTCCACCATCAAAAAGGTAACGAGAAAATGCCTGTTTTAGATTTTCGACATAGCCTGCTTCAACCATGGCACGAGCCACATGGAGTCTCCCAGGAGCAACTCCTTTACCAGTAATCTTAGCCACATGATCCCATTTAAGAGGCAGCTTTAGCTCATTCAGTTTTGACACCATGTTCTTTGCACGCAAAAACCGCCCCTCTCTTATATTTTCTAAGAACTTCTCCAACTTCTCAATCTTTGCTGGTCCACAGCTGCTGTAATATGCAAGGATGTGTACTGGTTCTTCTGATTCTGAGTTACTGCTCCAAATCAGTTACCATGTATCAGAAGGTCAAAATTTATTTCAAACGAAAACTCGACACAAATGTTATGGCACAATTCAACAAAATTTTCAACAACTGAACACAATGTTGCATTGAATAGTATCAAAAAAGCATGAAAATCTCAGAGTTTTAATACAAACAAAACGTACCTTGAGGAGAGTACTACAATAGCATACAAATTCCAGAATTTTAACATCAAAAAGGGAAAAAGAAACAAAGATCTCACCCAGAAGAGAATATCGTACTGATTTCGACACCCGGAATTATTTTGATACCAAATCTACGAGCTGCTTCGATGGCCTCCGGGATACCAGACATTGTATCATGATCTGTCAAAGCAAGAACTTTCACCTGTTGTTGGTACATGTTTCTAATTAACTAAAGCATGACAGATATGGCTACAAAATACAAGGCCAGTAATGTAATGCTTGAACAAATTATACATAAATGTTTTAGATGAATGTGATACCAAATCTTTTAAAAAACAGCACAGATTACTGCAGAAATCGAACAATAGAAACAGGGTATATTGGCAATCCAAAGTTTTCATCTCACAAGTAGCACAGATGATTAAGTGTTGTTCTGCATCTAACACCCATTTTCGAATGTAAATTTGAGAGTAAATTCTATATCAGAAACAGGATAAGAACAGAAGAACAGACAGGGAGAAGAAGGATTCGAGTAAACAAAGCAGAAGAAGAGGAAGAAAAAACAAGAAAAAATCACCCCATTTCCATGAGCTCGCTCCAGCAGCTTCGAAGGGGAAAGAAATCCATCACTGAATTTGGAATGCGAATGCAAGTCAAAGACGACCTTCTCCCCACCTTTGCCAAGAGTTTTCTGAACTCCAAAATCGTCCACAACAGACGCCGCAGCAGTGGAGGCAAGAGAATTAGATTGATCCAAATAAACCCACTCCGTGACATACTTAAACGCCGCAGTTTGCTCAGAAGTCATCTTCTTCTTGGTGCCGCCTCGCTTCTTCTTCTTCTTCTTGGATTTCTTGGAATTGGGCGGCGTCTGAACAAAGTGGGCGTCGCCCACCATGGATACGGAGGTGAAGGTCGTGGAGAATGGATTTAGGTCAGTGGGGAGGGAATCAGAATAGAGGGAAAGTGATAACAAACAAAAGGAGGAAGGAGCGAGACAGGCGGCCTTTTGAGGAAAGGATATCTTCCAAATCGCAGGTGTCCTCTTTTCCCCACTTTTATGGACTTCTCCCTCTATTCTCCTTTTCCTAAATCAATCAAACAAATATAAACTCATTTTTAATTTTTAATATGTGAAATTATTGGTAGTCAAGTCCATCCTTAGCTGATATTGTCCTCTTTGGTCTCGATGTTTGGCTCTGATACCATTTGTAATAAGTGAAGCCCACTGTTAACAGATATTTTCCGTCTTGGCTTCGGCGTTTGACTCTGATACCATTTGGACATTGGTTGGAGAGGAGAACAAAACATCATTTATAAGGGTGTGGAAACCTTCCCCTGGCATACGCGTTTTAAAGCCTTGAGGGGAAGCTCAAAGAGAACAATAGTCAGACACCGGACGATGTGTCAACTTTCTCGCTGTTCTCCAAAGGGGGGTGGATTTGGAGGTGGTCCCACATTGATTGGAGGAAAGAAAGAGTGCCAACGAGAACATTGGGCTCCAAAAGGGGGTGGACTCTTCGGCGTTGACTCTGATACCATTTGGACATTGGTTAGGGAGGAGAACAAAACATCATTTATAAGGGTGTGGAAACCTCCCCCTGGCATACGCATTTTAAAGCCTTGAGGGGAAGCTCAAAGAGAACAATAGTCAGACACCGAACGATGTGTCAACTTTCTCGTTGTTCTCCGAAGGGGGGTGATTTGGAGGTGGTCCCACATTGATTGGAGGAAAGAAAGAGTGCCAACGAGAACATTGGGCTCCAAAAGGGGGTGGACTCTTCGGCGTTGACTCTGATACCATTTGGACATTGGTTAGGGAGGAGAACAAAACATCATTTATAAGGGCGTGGAAACCTCCCCCTGGCATACGCATTTTAAAGCCTTGAGGGGAAGCTCAAAGAGAACAATAGTCAGACACCGAACGATGTGTCAACTTTCTCGCTGTTCTCCGAAGGGGGGTGGATTTGGAGGTGGTCCCACATCGATTGGAGGAAAGAAAGAGTGCCAACGAGAACGTTGGGCCCTGAAAGGGGGTGGACTGTGATGTCCCACATTGGTTGGGGAGGAGAACATAGGGCCCCGAAGGGAGGTGGATTGTGATGTCCCACATTGGTTGGGGAGAAGAACAAAACACCGTTGTGTGGAAACATTCCCCTAGCAGACGGCTTTGAAAGCCTTGAGGGGAAGCCCGAAAGAGAAAGTCCAAAGAGGACAATAGCATACTAGCGGTGGGCATGGGTCGTTACAATTTGTAATAGCTTAAGCTCACTGCCAGGACAAAAATACTGTCCGCTTTGGCCCGTTACATATCACCATTAGCCTCACTGTTTTAAAACGCGTCTGTTAGAGAGAGATTACTTGGGCCCGTTACGTATCACCATCCACCTTACTTGGGCCCAGCGTCCTAGTTGGCACACATTAGTGGGATCTTACATATACGATTCTCAATCACATTAATCGAATAGTCACTCTATTGATCGATCTATTATTTGCAATTTATAATTACATTTGGTCTATATTCACGTTAATTTTATGAAATTGGATCATATATAGTTTTGATATTAAACCGGATAAAAAATCAATATAGGTTAAGTCCTAAACCTACAAGAGAATAAGTTGAATATCTACTCTTGAACCCATAAAAAGAATGACGGTTTGATTTACGTACGAGAAAGTCGTTACAAGAAATACTCAAAACGGAGTATTAGGAAGTAGAGTATGCATTTCCGGACCATTATATAAAAAAATCAGTGTTTTCCCTTTTTTATTTACTCATTTAATCTTTGATATTTAATTAATTATCATTATGAAAATTTCCCGGGATAGAAAATAAAGTAGGAGGCAGAGACAGAAATGGGAAAGACTTTCCCGTCCATGCCCCACAGACATCTCTAAACACAATACTCTCTCTTGATATTGAAATGGACAGCAAAAGTAGCGACCATGGTGAAAGCAATAGCACCAATGAGCGTTAAGTTATTACATCTATGAAAAACGATAGCAATAGCTCTAGAAAGATGACGGTGGCTCCCGAGAATGGAGGAGTACTTATTTCTACCGTTACGGATTTGTGAGGGATTCCCGAAATTTAGGACCCATTACAATTAACAAAAACAATTAGCGGAAAAGACACTAGTTGTCTAGGCTAGCGTGCAATGACTTTATTTACATTAGTGTTACGTACAGTTATTCATTACAAATATTGTAATGGTTCGAGTCCAGCTTTAATATAGTATAAGAATGTCAAAATATTATCCACATGATTCGTGTCTTTACGAACAAGACCAACTAGCATTGTGATTAAAGGAAGAGATTTGGATATCAAAATCTCGAGTATAAAGGATCGAGAGTCGCTATTGCTTTAAGAAAAGTGAGTGAATATCAGAGTCTCGGATAACGGGGGTGACATATAATTATTTGGGGTCGGATAAGAACTACGTTGATAAAATATAACCCAGGGTAGGAAAAATTAACCATTAGTCGCATCCATCCACAGTACTTTTGGACATTTTAGCTAACATAAAGTAGTTATAAGGGTCAGAAGAGACAATTGACTATGATATAGAACGTGAAACACTCGATGATGGGTGTCACGAGGTCAAGCGAGCGTGAGGCTAGACAGTTGAGGCGTGTGTGCGTGTAGATGGGTGCATGAGCTATATGTGATGGCTCGAGAAGTAGACAACATTCCGATATCATATCAAATCATCGATCTAATAAATTGGTAGATGATGATGTTAATTCAAAACCCCCTTCAAAATCTATCTCAAATTCATCAAAACATGTTCAATCCCAAAGTGTTTTTAGTGAAAATATGAACAATTTTTCCTTCACATTAACGAATTATTTTCTACAATCCAAGAGCTCCCAATGGCGTCTTCCCCTGTCCAGCTTCGAAGTAGAAGATGAGCATAGCTAACATGGCGATTCTCGCATGCTTGATCTCCGCCAGCTTCAATCTCTCCAATTTCTCCGTGTCTGGAATATAAACTCCATCCTTAAGAGTTCCTGCAAATCCCAATGGATCGAAGAATTTCCCTCCTGGGTACCCCTGTTCTCCCGTTGCGTTTGCGAAGTTCTCTGCGGTCCTCGACCATGGCGTTGCCCATTCCACGGATTGAGACTCTGGGTTGAAGAAATCTACCCATCGTTTGCTCTCGACCCATCCCATTAGTAGAAGCTGGGTTCCGAGCAGTGATCCGAAGGAGAATGGAGCGATTGCGGACGGATCGGCTCCGGCTTCGAACCATGGGATCCCGCTCCAGGCCTGGCCGATGAAGATTCCGACCACTGCTGCCATTGCCCACCGTCCGTGGATTAGCTCTGCTTCTCTGTACCATTTCAGAAATGCTGGATCCTTCCCCAACCCCAGTGGGTCGAAGCCGTAGTCGCCTGGTAGTCTGTAGAAACCAAACAGGTAATTGCTTATGAACTGTTTGATGAAATGTCTCTTTCAGAGTTTTGAATTGGCTTAGAAACTGTTTGATTAAATGCCTCTTCCATGTTTTCTTAAGAGTAATGGTTGAGAATGGTTAAGAATCATCGTGAGTTTATAGATAAGGAATACATCTCTATTGGTACGGGTTAGAGTTGTGATTCATAACATTGGTATAAGAGTCATGTTGAGGATTATTGGGAGTGAGTCCCACGTTGGTTAATTTAGTGGAAGATCAATACTATCTCCATTGGAATGAGGCCTTTTGGGGAAGCTCAAAGCAAAGTCACGAGAGCTTATGCTCAAAGTGGACACTATCATACTATTGTGGAGAGTCGTGATTCCTAACAAGTCATGCTCTTAATTTAGCCATGTCAATATGATCCTCAAATGTCGAACAAAGAAGTTGTGAGCCTCGAAGATGTAGTCACAAGTGACTCAAATGTCGAACAAATGGTGTACTTTGTTCGAGGACTCCAAAGAAAGAGTCGAGCCTCGATTAAGGGGAGGCTGTTCGAGGGTTCCATAGGCTTCAGGAGAGGCTCTATAGTGTACTTTGTTGAGGGGAGGATAGTTGAGAATTGTTGAGAGTGAGTCCTGTCTTGGCTAATTTAGGGGATGATCATGAGTTCATAAGGAAGAAATACATCTCCATTGGTATGAGGTCTTTTGGGGAGTCTAAAAGAGCTCATGCCGAAAGTAGACAATATCATACCATTGTGTGTAGAATCCTGATTCCTAACAATGTCTATATCAGTTAGAAAGTGTGTGATAAAATGCCTATGAAAAACAGCGAAAGTGTTCGATGAAATGTCTCATCTTGATTCTAAACACTAATTCCTTAGAAAGTGTGATAAAATGCCTGTTCTTAAACTGAAATGCCTCTTCCAACAGCAGATTCTAAACAGTGACTGAAAATTTCACAACAAAAGCAGTAAAGAGAGACATACGAGCCATCGAGCCATTCGGGGTCGATGAAGTTGCCGCCACCCTTAACAGCGGGGATCCAAGACTTCTTGGGCTGAGCAGCAGCGACGATGACAAGCTTGCGAGAGCTGACAACATTGACACCGCCTCTGGCACCGGGCAGCAAGATTTGGGTTCTGCTACCTCCATGGAGGAAGGGTGAGCCTAACCCATTAAGCAGAGCACCAGAAGTTGCAGCCGTTGCAGCCATGGCTTCTTCTGAGATGTGGAAGTTTCAGGTATGTAGTGAGGTTTGTTTTATGATTTTAAGATAAGGGTCTGTGGGAGATATTGTGAATTGAATTGTGGGTTTAAATGGAGCCATGTGTGTTGATGAGAATCTGGAGGGGAAATCTGTGGGAGGGTGTTGGATAGATTTCGGACCAATGAGAAACGAGTTCTTCATTCGCTACTCTACTTGGTCACCAACCACGTGGACAATCGCTCTCCTGTTAGCCCTCTTTCAGCCTCATGATTCACTCCCAACTTCTTACTATGAAAGAGAGATCCTTTTGGAAAAACTTAATGCCCATCGTCTTCTTCTTACGTACACTTTTCTTTTCGGACTTTCCCTCGTGGTTTTTAAGATGCGTCTGTTAAGGATATGTTTCCACACCCTTATAGAAAATGGTTCGTTCTCTTCTCTAACCGATGTGGGATCTCACAATCCATTCCTTTTGGAGCCCAGTGTTCCTGTTGGCACTCGTTCTCTTCTTCAATTGATGTGGGACCCCCCAATCCACAATACCGTGACCAACAAAATGGAAAAAACGGAAGAAAGAGATGTAGAAATGGAAAATTCTGAAACGAAGGGGAAACCCATATGGTCAATGGGTACACATTCCTTTCTCTTTCTATACCGAACATATACTAAGGATCGAAGAAGAGGAAGATCTAAATATGGTGCAGAAAAACCTAAATCGATATGGATGGAAGATGCCTCTTTCACTTGTTTTTCTCGGGCAGTCGAGGGAACACCCACAATGTTACGCCCCAAAATCGAACTATATAGAGCCCTTACGAATGACCCCTTCCAGGGCCCAACGTCCTTACTAGCACACCGGCTCATGTCCACCCCCTTCGAGGTTCAACCTTCTTATTGGCACACCGCCTCATGTTCACCCCCTTCAGGGCTCAGTTTCCTTGCTGGCACGCTGGCTCATGTCCACCCCTCTTCGGGGCTCAGCCTTCTTGCTGGCACATCACCTTATGTCTGGCTCTGATACCATTTGTAACGGTCCAAGCCTACCACTAGCAGATATTGTCTTTTTTGGACTTTTTCTTTCGAACTTCTTCTCGAGGTTTTTAAAACGTGTCTATTAGGGAGAGGTTTCCACACCCTTATAGAGAATGTTTCGTTCTCCTCCCCATCTGATCATTAACTTTTTCAAAAAAAAATTAGTATCTACTAATGGTTTATCTATAAATTTTGAAAACATAATTTACATCATCTCTTCTATTAAATGAAATTATTTACTTTTCTTAACACTTACTTGCATCCTCCTGTATTAGTTTCTAACTATATGTGATAAAGAATCACTACAGGAGAAATAAGATTCAGATTACTTTGTTGATCGAATATCTTAAGGCAACAACACTTCTTTGAGATTCAATTCACTACTAAAGTAAGATCGATCATGTCTAGTTTGAATGATTTTAAACATGCAATCTAAACTATATAGAATTGTAAAGAAACTTAGCCATTGACTAAAGGAAATCAGATATGCTCTTTTTACTACATTTTCCCGTCTCCTCTATAAAGATAACATACATCACTTTATATAGCCTGAGTTTGTAACCTTTATATGACCATAATCAGTTACTATGTAAATGTAATATAAAAATAAACTTAAAATACATTAATGAAACACTAAAAATCTAGTTTTCAATTACGTAAATTTGTAAACATCTAAGAATAAATGAAATCTCTTTCCATCAAACACGTATCCAAAGAGACCCTATGAGAATATATAACTCGATTCAATAACGAAGGTTTACTTGTTGAAGGTTGCTATGATAGAGTCACATTGTTGCCTATTACTCAGTCGTGAGCACAAAAGAATTACTTTGTAGAAATAAGGTCGTTGATGAACCTAAATGTAGATCAAATCAATTACATGAAAAGAAAAAACAGATCAAGAGGCCGAGAAACATAAGGTAGATGACAAAAAACCACTCAGGCTCGACTATCCAGCCAACAAATTCAAGAGGTACACTACATTTCAACAAGTTAGACTCCGACTTTGTTCTTTCGTTGAGGCTCAATCCATCGTAGATGCAACTAATATCATTCAAAATACCTAAAGACTAACCGTTCTAGCATTGATGAGAGACGTGCTCATCCTAAGCACTAGTAACAATGAGTTTAAGATATTCAAGATCTAGACCTTCTATACTGGAAGTACTTCGGACTCGGACTCGTCGTGTAACGAGAAAGCAACCATCTTTGTTAGTACTTGACATCATAGGTAATATTTTACCGTTTATATTTTTATGTGATATATATTATTAATTATAAAAACAAAAGTACTTTTTTAAAAAAAATTATTATAGACTATATAAATTGACAAATAGAAAAACTCAATATTAATTAATAGCTTTATTATTTAAAATAAACTAATAATAAATTAATAAATTAATGTTATTTTGCAATTTAAAATCACAATAATCCTATTATTCTCAATAGTTTGCCCACTAATATACTTTTGTAATTTCTTTTAAATATTATTTTAATTTTTTATTTATTTAAAAAAATTACTTTAATTCTGTAATTTTTTTTTTTTACAGTACAGTATTTTTGGAATTTGCCAAAAAAAAAAAAAAAAAAAAAAATTGAAAAACCCTAAACCCATTTTTTGCTGGTAGCCCACTCCACTCTTCCTTCTTCGCCGTCTCTACCGCGCGCGCCCTCTCCGCCGGAGCTGTTCCTCGGTCACTTTTTCCTTCTCTCTCTTCCTATCACCCTGCAATTGCTGGCCTGCGGATCGCAGCCCCTGTGTTCTTTTGCCGAGGTCCACACACCGGCTTGGCGAACACTGAAGGCCTTGTCGCCGACAAAGCACGAACAGCGCCGCCGTCCCTCGATGTCAGTAACATCTATCTTCTCTTTTTCTTTAATCTCTAGTTTATGCTAAAACCCCAATGTTCCAACTCCCAACTTTGTCGAAACCTTCGTCTTCTGGGTTTAATTTCCAGCTGGTTTTGTGTGGTTCACCAGAAGTAGGAATGAAGGGGCTTTCGGTTGGAGAAAAGCTTTTCATACAAGGTGGTATTGCTCAGGATCTTCGCACCGATGGTCGAAGGAGACTAACTTATCGACCCATTTCCGTAGAAACGGATGTGATCTCTCAGGTATACTCAAAACAGAGCAGTATATTTATGGCTTCTTTGCTTGTTCTGTTCTTGCTCTTTATGTGGTTTTATTTCTCAATTCACTTATGTTTAGGCGAATGGTTCAGCAAGGGTCAGAATGGGTGGTACTGAGGTTATTGCTACTGTCAAGGTATAAATGCGTTGGGCTTCTTTCTCATTCAATTCTACTCTTCACCAGTTTCTAACCAAAACACTGCAACCGCTCTGTTTTTCGTTTTTGAAACTGTAAACTTGGATTGGTTATGGTGATTACTGCTTAGATATGTTTAAGTGCAGGCTGAACTTGGAAGGCCTAATGCAATGCAGCCTGATAAAGGGAAGGTTTCCATATTTGTTGATTGCAGCCCGACTGCAGAGCCAACGTTTGAGGTGTGAAACTTGCTTATTTTTACACATTTGTTCATTCATGATTGTAGAAATGACAGTAAATTGGTTGTTCCATGCAAAATGGTGTTTCGTTGGAGAAAAAGAGGTTATGCATTAGTGAAAAATGGAATGTTGAGCATCAGAAGCTATAATTTGTATGAAGGTCTTGATATTTAGATTTCTGACTATGGGCTTGATTTCCATTGATTAATTTGCTGTCTATTCGTGATTAAATTTTGAAATTAGTGCAAGTTGCTAAGAATTCGAGCGTAGTAGGATTTTGATCAATTGGATTAAATAAGAGGCACATTTATCACTAACCAACATAGTCTAACAATTGGATATTGCAAACAAATCTACCTTGAAACTTGAAGGATCTTAGCCTTATTTTCAATGATAGTATGGTTCTCATTCTTAGATTATGATTAACTAGGTATGATCATTCCTCTAAACTTGAATGGTTCATGCGCACAGAAAACATACAAGAAAAAAAACCCCATTGAAGGAGTCCTCAATGAATTATAGGAACAGACTGCAATCCCAAAGAATAACCCAAGCTGATAACTGCAAAAAGAACGATTCGAAGATATCTTTAAAGATGCATTAAATCTCACAACTTTTGACATCTCCTCGACAAACCTCTTGAGCTTTTGAAAATAGTGACAAACAAGCTTGCCACAAGACTCCCCATTGAATAGCAAATGAACAAGCCTACCCGAGAACTTTTCCTTTATTTTTGAAGTGAGATTTCATCATAATCACCCTTAACATAGAGTGATAGTCCCCTATTACTCATGTAACGGCCCTAAAAAGCCAGCTCCATAGGGAGTAAGCAAGCTGAAAACCTCACAAATGATGATTAAAATCCTCATCTTGTTGACGATGGACGCACCATTATTGACACAACATTAAGGAAGAATTTCACTTGATGCAATTCTGGGAATTCATTCTACCATGTAAAACTTGCCAAGTAAAGAACTTCACTTTTTAGGGATTTTCACCTTTCTGGAAAGAGAAAAAGGAGGCCCCTGATTGGACGAAGAGGAATAAAGAGGGATGGGAAAAGACTAATACATTAAGTCTTTAGACATATTAAGAGCCCAAACCCTATGATAGGAGAATAATGTAAAAAATCCCACTACCTCCAAAGACTTGTGATTAGTGAGAAGAGAAAACCCAGTGACAGTGAAGAGGACGAATTAGAGATCGACAAGATAGAGGCCACTGAGTGTAACCTCTTGTCAGAAAAATAATAAATGTGAATAAATAGATCACAAAGAGGCTTAACACCCACCCACCAATCCTCTCCAAAAATAAGTAACTACAGTCATCAAAAGCCTTTAGAGTCTTTTAACCCACTACTTGTTCATTTTAAGTTGAGAACCAATTTCTTTCTTTTAAGGGAAACATATTAGCAAAGGTAGTATAAGTGCATAGTTCTAACATTTAATCAATCAAAGATGAATGAACAAATTAAATAATGGAAAAGAGTTAGGGGATACAATAGATGTTAGATCAATGTTTAAGTGCTAAAACAATTATCTAACAGAAAAGCTATTATAAACGTTTGTAATTTACTATAGAAATCGTTAAACAACTGAACTGGTATCCATGTGCATCACATCAACTTGTGTAGTTTCTTTTCCATATGTGCCTTTGCTGTGCTTGTAATAATTTGGGTTTTCACTGAATATAGGGTAGGGGTGGTGAAGAGTTGGCAACAGAACTCTCGATTGCCCTTGAGCGATGCCTCTTAGGAGGAAAAAGTGGTGCAGGTTTGACTCATGACTAGAAAAGTAGATTGATAGTATTCACTTCCCTTGTTTTGATCAGTAACTTTTGCCCTTGATTAACAATCGTGCTTTTGTTGCCTCAGGGGCTGGGATTGACCTTTCATCTCTGATAGTTGTGGAAGGGAAGCTTTGCTGGGATCTTTATATTGAGGGCCTTGTTGTAAGCTCAGACGGCAATCTTCTAGATGCCCTTGGTGCTGCGATTAAGGTACATTTTCTTGAATTTTGTCTACTCTTCTATGTCTCATTTGTTTACTTAAATAACCAGGTTTTGTACTTATTGTTTATACTAGGCTGCATGACCATATAAGCTTTGCTAGTTTGACCAAAACAATGAACAACAAACATCAG
This sequence comes from Cucurbita pepo subsp. pepo, assembly GCF_057944985.1. Taxonomy (NCBI): domain Eukaryota; kingdom Viridiplantae; phylum Streptophyta; class Magnoliopsida; order Cucurbitales; family Cucurbitaceae; genus Cucurbita; species Cucurbita pepo. Next base: position 3,344,291 of record NC_141801.1, on the reverse strand, counting down.
TGTCATGCCCGTGTATGGTCTGCTTATATCTGTCATTATTTCTGATTGAGCAAGTCACATTTTGCAACTGAAGTCCCTTGAGCCTATATTTGTCTCTTTCGGTGTCGAGATCTACAATAATTTCCTCTTATATAGGACTCTACCGGAAGATTTGAACCCTTCATATTTAGTAGATTTTTTAATAATCACAGTTGCTATCAAGAATATCTTGCTGGTAGTTAAAGCTGAAACTAATAAACCCTCATCCTCTTCGCAAGGCTGCTTTGAGCAATACCGGCATACCAAAAGTCAATGTTTCTGCAGAAGCATCGGCCAATGAACAACCCGAAGTTGACGTAAGCGATGAAGAATTTCTACAGTTTGACACATCTGGGGTTCCGGTCATAGTTACATTGACAAAGGTGGGTAGGCACTACATTGTGGATGCTACTCTGGAAGAGGAATCTCAAATGAGCTCTGCAATCTCCATATCCGTCAACAGGCACGGTCATGTCTGTGGATTGACCAAACGAGGGGGTGCTGGGGTCGATCCAAGCGTAATCCTTGACATGATATCCGTGGGCAAACATGTGAGCGAGCAATTACTAAACAAGTTGGATTCAGAGATAGCTGCTGCTGAAGCTGATGAAGAAGAATGATAAAGCTTTTAAGGTCAGATCTCTGAAACTCTTGTTCATTTACATTGTAGAATCTTGGAACTTGCATCTGAGTTAGAATTCTAGTGTAGATGATATAGATGATTGTAAGGCAGTGAGTGATCTTGTAAAATTAGCAGTTTTTTAGTCCTTTGATTCTGTCATGGTATTTGATCTCAGTTTAGTTGTGTCTGAAATGATAAAATGAAGGGCAGATGTTGCATCACTTGCAATTGTGGCTAGATAATTATTAATTTTAGACAATTTATCTTCATTTGTAGTTCATAGTTTCCTCACATTTCTAAGGTTTGTATTGGAACTAAAATTGTAATATCCAAAATTTGAAAAAGGAGGAGATACGACTAGAAACAAGACGCTTGTTCATTTTCATTTTGTGTAGATTCAACGGCGATAGTTAGATTTTGACATAATATTGAGATAGTTGATAAATAGTAGGGTCACTTTACCATATAGTCAGTTATGACTATATGAAGATTGAAGATTGTTCGAGTCGTTAGCTAATTTCTAGTTGTAAATTCTTTTGATGTGATAGAGGGTATATATGTTCTAGACTTGGAACGTCCAAAGGAAATAGTAAAGAGCATAGCTAAGGTAAGTGATTCATATGAATCCAATCAAGGAATAGATCACATGATGCCACCGTTGATAGTAGTTTGAGGAACTTGAAGGAGCTAGATAATGTGAATCTAACATTGGGTTAAGGTTAAGTTACGTGATACTAGTGATTTTGATGTGAACTCAATTGTTGAGATGACTCGAAGAAGCTAGATGAGATATCCAAATTGAAAACCCTACCATGAACTCAGTTGTAAGACTTTTTAGTGTTGTATAACTCCAAAGAGTTGACCAAGTCTTATTCTAATATTCTCATAATGAATAACCTATGATTAAGATTCTAGGTTATCACCATTAAAGGTATATAAGATACACGATATGTTAATTCTAAGTTTGATTGATGTCGATAAATCTATGAGTGAGCTACGTACTAAGTATATTTTTATACTCGTTCATGTTACTTATTCATTTTAGATAGTATCTGAATTTATACAACTTATTCATTTTAGGTTCAGTAAAAGAAAATTAAACTTTATATAAGGGATTGTTTGGTTTGAAATTTTATTTAAGATGTCCGAAAATCTAATAATTGTGTTCGAATATATTATAAATAATATGCATTAAATCTTGAGTTTTTTTAGGGTATTAAATTATACAAAAAAAAAAAAAAATAATAATAATAGTCGTAGAAAACAATTAGTAAGGTCATCAAATTGAATTATATTTTGAAACGTTCATTGTATTTTTAATATCTTTTGAAATTAAAAAGTATTATAAAAAAAAATTTAAATTGAGACAATGGGGAAAGTTCAAAAATATTTTATTAATTGAATTTATTCAATATATTATCTCGAGCAAGATGTTGGTACAAATCTGACCCATATCTAAAAAGACGATTAATTTTAGATTTTAATACCGATCACTAAATAAGATACCGATCACTATTTATTTATTTATTTTTATTTCCTTTTTGTAAAGGTTGACTAAATAGAAAAAAAAAAAAAAAAAAAAGTAATGTGACAAAAAATCATTGTTTTCAAAGTAATGTTTGGAAGGAAAATGAACAAATATTGGTAAATATTTGGTAAGGAATCTTTTACAGAACAATTTTGGTAAATGTTAGTAATTTTTATTGGGGTAAAAAGAACCGTTGAATATTATATATTTATTTATTTATTTATTTTCGATAATATTTTTTAGAATTTTGAGTACTAATATATATTTTATTGGTTAATTTTAACTGTCTATTAAAAAATGTAATTACTTAAATGGTTGAAAATTATAATTTTGTGTGATATAAGACATTAAATTGATAAAGAATCAAAATTTGGAAATAAAAAAAATAAAAGAAATAAAGACTTTTTTTTTTTAATGTTTAATTTGAAAATAAAACAAATATTAAATTCATACATTTTGTTTATTTATTTATTATTATTATTATTATTTTTCAAACTTGTGTGGGGCCCACAAAGAAACGGTGCATTGGGTCGAGTAAGCTGCCAGCCTTACCTTCCCAACTAAACTCGCCTTCTGATTTTGTAGTTGACTATTGACTTTCACGGGTCATATTTTTTTCAACCGTGCGGCGTCGTCATGTTGATATATAAGTCTTAAGATAAATTCGAGCTCCGTTTAGAATTTCATAATTAATAATTTTATTTATTAAGTCGTGTTTGTTAATATATATATATATATATTTACAATATTGTTTGAATTTAAATGTAACACATTGGATTAAATATTAATGTTATACATTAATTAATTAATAAATGATAATTTGATATCATACGATAAATAGTAAAGTAAATAGATTAATTAATTAGTAAATATATTAAAGAAAAATACATTTAAATCTCATTTTATGTGGGAATTGAAACTTAGTGTCGAAGGATGTATGCCTGGATATTTACTATAAAATTAATTTTGATAGTTGAATAATTAAAAAAAGGACAAAAACCTATATATATATATATATATATATTATTAATTAATTAATTAAATTATAAATTTAATTTTTGAACTCGTTTAATAAATTTTAAATTTTTTAATTTGTGTGATAAATTTCTGTCTAAATTTTTTTCGTAAATAAAAAAAAATTAAAAATGAATTAATATATTAAATATAAATTCATATTTAATTTTTAATTTTGTGAGTAGTTGGTGAATTTTATAATTTCTAAAAAAATTAAATTAATATTTTAAAATTTTATAAAATTAAAATTGATAATTAATTTTTTTAATAGATTAAATTAATAAAAAAAAATACCAAACTTTAAACTTTGTTTCGATATAATAGTTTTAAATTAAAAAAAAAATCTGAAAAATACTTAAAAAAAAAAAGAAAAAATATGGTTTTTAATGGAAAGTGTTGATAGGTTGTTTTAAAAATACTATTTAATTTTTAAAATAACTTTGAAATTTAAAAAATATTTTAAATTTTCTTAAAAAAATTAAAAAAATATCTTTACTATTAGTACTCGGTAAACTTATAAACAGTTTCGGTTCATATATTAATTAATTTTATTTTTATATAAATGTTAAACGTGTTAATACTATATTTAAATTTTATATTTTTTAAACGGTACAAAAATTTAAACATTATTAACAAAAACTAAACAAAAAAAAAAAAAAAAAAAAAAAAAAAAAAAAAAAAAAACTATATAAGGGTATTATGGTAAGAGTATTTATTGAAATTAAAAAAAAAAAAAAAAAAAAAATCGTTATATAAATGGTCTTCACCAACCTCAAGCCACACTGTCCAGTTCTCCGGTACTTTTTTTCTCCACTTTCCCTCTCTTTTTCTTCCTTAGAAATGGCCACCGCCAAGCTTTCTCTCTCTCTTTTCGCTCTTTTCGCTCTGGTCGCGAATTACTCCGCCGCATACGGCGCCCTAGTGCCGGAGGGGGACTGTTCGAAACTCATCCTCACTTTGGCCGACTGCCTCCCCTTCGTCTCCAAAGACAGCACCACCACCACTCCCGCTAAAGCCTGCTGTCTCGGCCTTAAAATCGTCGCCAAGGCTAACGCCGATTGCCTCTGTCATACCTTCAAGAACAGCGCTTCATTAGGTATCGTCCTCAATGTCACCAAGGCTCTTTCTCTCCCTGCCGCTTGCGACATATCCGATCCTGCTCTTTCTGAGTGTAAATGTAAGCCTAATTTCTTCAAAATCGCTCTCTTAATTTCCGATTCGGTAAAACCCTAGAAAACCTAACTGATCTGTTTTTGTGAAATCGCTGTTTCCTTTTGATTTCCAGTGTCGACTTCTCCTATTGGCTCTCCTGGTACTGTTTCTTCTCTGAAACGATTTTCGATTAGTCTTACTCTGTTGATTTCGATCTGGATTTTGGAATGTTTGTGATAAAATTCCTGAGCGTTTGTTCTGTTTCGATTGTTGTTTTTGATGCAGCAGTTACGCCGGCTGCCTCACCTAAATTGTCGCCGGGAGAAGCGCCAGTGAAGAACGAGACGACGCCGGCTCCGACACCTGAAACTTCGGCGGCGACAGGCGTTATGGCGTCCGTTGGATTCATAGTCGCCGCCATTGGACTAGGTGTGTTCTACAGTTTTTGAGTGGAAAGCGTTTGAAAAATTTGGGGGAATTTGAAAATTGTTTTAGTGTTTATTCGCGTTAAGGGAGTTTGTTGGGACCGTTGGATTTAGTTGTTTCTTTTGCGGCAAGGTGTTCTTTTTCTTTTTTTTCTTTTTTAAATTATATAAAAAATTAGATTAATATTTAAAATTTTATAAAGTTCATGAAAAAAAACTAATGCTACATCCAAATAAAAACGATATCGAGGACAAGATGACTAACAAAAACATAAAAGAATTAAAAATGATTTTGAGTGTCACATGGGATGCAAGAAGAGCCGAGGACTTGTGTTAGTCTATGAAAATAGTCTCCACTCTTAAGAAACGAGGAGTAGGTAATGTGATCATGTCGCATGAGAGTAACGTGATCATGTTGCATGGAATGCAGGGAATGTAGTCTTTACTCTTAAAAACGAGGAGTAGGTAACGTGACCATGTTGCATGGGACGTAGGGAAAGTAATCTTCACTCTTAAAAAATGAGGAATTGCTGCAAGAGAAGTAAGATTTGGATTCTCTTGTTGATCAAACATCTCAACAAAAACATCTGTTTGAGATTTGAATCATTCCATAGTCAAGATTGATCACATCAAACTTGAATGATTCTAAACATGCAACCTAAAAAAAAATAATAATAATAATACATGGTTTTTGTCACGACCTTAGATTTTTTATAGTCTAAAGTCGCTACTGTATACTCATTTGTGTGAAAATAATTATTTGAAACTTAATCTTAAAATGCTGTCATGAACTTACGTGTTCGAAAATATCTTTAAAACGACACAATGAAATACTAAATGAAGTAAATAAACATTAAAATTAAAAACGTTCTATTTTAACTTAAGTCTAAGCAAATAAATACTACCCTATGCATATGTCATGGTCTCTTAGGTTGCAATGCCACCATCAGCCATACTCGGGAGTTTTGCCTTTACCTGCACAAAAAAGAGTAACACATGGCTTGAGTACTTTAACAAATACTTGAAAAGTGATCCCACAAATAGGGTTAGATGCAAGCGCATACAATCATGAGGGAGACCTATCATATCAGTCTATATTCTTTCGGTGGCTATCCTAAGCGGGTAATAGGGGTGTGCATGGTCCGGGTTGGGTCGGGTTTGAGGATTTTTTTGACCCAACCCAAAAGTTTGGGTTGGTTGGATTGGTAACCCAACCCAACCCAAAACTTTTCACAACCCAACCCAAAACTTTTCACAACCCAACCCAACCCTTTATTTTTCGGTTGGGTTTGGGTTGGGTCCAGGTTGGATTATCAATTTTTTTTTAAATTTTATTTATACATAATTTATAATTATTCGGATACAATCTTAGATAAAATATATTAAAAGTTCACAAACAAACACAAATCAATGTATAATGATTGAAAAAAAAAATCAATAAAAAAACAACAAAATTGTAACAAATTAACATAGTTCAACTGTGTCATAAAACTAAAAACAACTAAATACCGACCTTTCTTGAGATTCGTTAAAGAAACCAAAATATAAGGATAGATCATTAAATTAAATAAATAATAAAAAGGATTAGTTTAAAGATATGATATATAACAAAAATAAAAAATATATAAAAATATTTTAATTAAAATATGCTTATTTATCGTGATTTATAGAGTCCTTATACTGATGGATTCTTAATGTATTTTATATATTCTTATTTGGCTCGGGTTAACCTAAAGGTTTTGCTCACAAACCCGAAACTGAACCGATTCAGTTCGGGTTTAGAAAAATGAACCTAACCCTACTCGAAATGCTAATCCAACCCAACCCAACCCTTATAGTTTGGGTTGGGTTGGTCCGGGTTGGTCCGGGTTGTCGGGTTATATGTATACCCCTAGCAGGTAATTGGATGTGTATTTACTATTCTAGACACGACCCACACATGCGAGTATAGACCCACCACTTGATGAACGTGACAATACGTTAATATAACCTGAGAATAGATGGGTTCAACGTTACTGATTTTTTAAGATTTGTTCCTTCCTCACTGACGTGGATCTTAGCTAAAAAGCACGATAGAAATGTGTAATTTGGCTTACCTATACGTGCTGAATCTTTGTTGGGTCCTTCCTCGAAGTCTAGCCTTTTGCACGGTGTCAATGGAATTTTCTTCTAGATCTCGCTAGCGGTACTATGTACTCTTCGTCTTCGCTACTATTCTCACTCTCTCTCTTGCAGGTAGTTTCTAGGAAGACTGAGGATTGTTTTGGCGTGTTTGGCGTGTCGTGAAGGTCGAGGAGGGTGTGACCGAGATGGACACGAGAATTTCAGCGCCTCGCCAGAATTCTTACGCGTTTTCGAGCAACCTTTTGTTCTTTTGTTATATCGTTGCAATGATAATTACTTCCATAATTACTAAATTGTAACTCTCTTTCCAAATTTTAATGGAACAAAAAAAGTAATTTTTTCAATACTTAGTTGGAAATTTAATTCAAGATTCAAGTCTTTCTCACAAAAGTGATTCATCAAATTCAAATAGAGAAGGTTGTCCCCGCTCGTATACCCACAATCTTCCTAGAAATATCTAGCCGATACACTTAAACGTGTTACATTTTGTCCGAGTCAACTCCACACCCGAGCACACCACCTGTTCACAAACTTAACCATTGATTCACTATGTCATCGAGGTTCACAACTTCTTCATTCGACATCTAAGAATTCTACTAGCACAACTAGATCAAGAATACGACTCTAATATCATTTGGTAAAGACAATAAATTTATCGTATCTTCACAATGATATGATATTCACAGTTCAATAATCTAGGGTGAAACCTAATAAAGGTGGCTGACCTTTCTTTCCCGGGCTTGTGTTCACATCTCTTTTCCAATCTTTCTAATTCTGTAACGGTGGCTATAAAGAACATCTAACGGTCGCTAGACCACCGTAATGGGGCGCCCTCCCCCTTAGTTTCCATCGCTCTTTTCTATCCGCCACGCCGATCGAGTATAGCATGAGTGATCTATACGAGGTGGTGATCCCCATTCTTGTCTATTATTGTAACGACCTAAATCCACCTATAGCAGATGTTGTCCTCTTTGGGCTTTCCCTTTCGGGCTTCCCCTCAAGGCTTTAAAACGCGTCTACTAGGGGAAGGTTTCCACACCCTTATCATTGGTATTTTGTTCTCCTCCCCAACCAATGTGGGAAATCACAATTCACTCCCCTTCGGGGCCCAGCGTCCTCGCTGGCACTCTTTCCTTCCTCCAATCGATGTGGGACCGCTACCAAATCCACCCCTCTTCGGGCCCAGCGTCCTTACTGGCACACTGCCCTGTGTCTACCCCCCTTCGGGAAAAAACGAGAAGGCTCGGACGATGATGTCCCACATTGGTTGGGGAGGAGAACAAAACACCTGTTATAAGGGTCTCTAGCAGACGCGTTTTAAAGCCTTGAGGGAAAGCCAAAAGAGGACAATATCTGCTAGCGGTGGATACAGGCTGTTACAGTTATCCACTTTGAACGTAAGATCCATGACTTTGTTTTTAGTTTTTCTCAAATCGTATCTATCAGTGGAGAAAGTTGTCGTCACTCGTATACCCTAGATCTTACTCTTATCCGACAAGTGTATCTTTTTTTTAATCCACAACAATATTATTTATAATAATAATAACAAATAACAAAAAAACTCATATCAAATAATTCTATGTCAAAACCTAACTCGTTCTCAGATCACTATTCAACTCAAAAACTTAAACAGTAAGACGAAGTCATTCACATTTTCAACGATTTTGAGCTCGCATTCTCCCGCCCCAAGACGACAACGACCAATTCCTCCGAAGATTCGACCGCCGATTGAGCTCGAGAATCTGCCTTTGCCACAGGTCTCTATAATCCCCTTTAAATCCTGTAGATGTGCCATGATGATTGCCTTTCAAACCCATCAAAGAATCATCATACTCTCTTCTAAGAACAGGATCAGAGAGTGTCTTATAGGCTGCATTCAGCTGAACAAACATCCTCGTACACTTGTCTTTGAGGGAAGGATCACAAACAAGGTCAGGATGATACTGCAAAGCCTTGGCTCTATAAGCCTTCTTAATGTCTTCGTTGCTCGCATGACATCCATCACTCACCGAGAGCAACGTGTAATAATCCGTCCCTTTACAGGACACGCTCATCACCGGTCGGATGGTCTTGTTTCGGGAGCTTAAAGGGCTGCAAAAAGCTGCTCGGAGCGAAGGATTTGGTGAAGAAAACATGGTTGATTTGATGTATGGAAGAGACAATGGGAGTGATATATGTAGAGATGAAGGGGAATTTGAATTTGGTGGGCTGGGAAAAAACGGCGGCTGTTTCAGGGGACTAATGATCTGGATTTGTTCTTGTTACTTTGTCTTCATGTGTGGTTTGGAAAATGACCATATTTGGAGATGCTTTTGGATTGCCTTCTAGATGTTTAGTTTTGGATAGGCCTTCTAGAAGTCTATTCCGGATATACGTCAAATCATCGGAGACAAAAAAACAAAATATTTTCACGATTTCTTTCTCGTTATTCAACTGTATAAAACTGTTAGTAGTCACACTGTAGCGGTTCCATTGAATAACTTTATTGTATTATACGATAGTTATTGGTATTTTTACGAGGGATAGAGGTAGGGTGTACATAGATCGAATTGGGTTAGGTTGGGCTGAGGGTTTTTTTTTGGACCAATATAAAAGTTCGGGTTGGTTGGAATGGTAATTCAACCCAACTTGAAAATTTTCACGACCCAAGCCAATCTAACTCTCTATTTTCGAGTTGAGTTGTTGGTTTGTTTGTAACATCCGAAATTTTCTACTTAATTTAAGATTGCTACTGTATTTAGATCATAAACATGAATGTGGAAATACTTCATTTAAACTTTCATAAAACATAAGCCGAAAATAATACGAATTCATAAAATTTAACACTTCAGCTTAAAACACTGTCATGGACTTGCGTGTTTTGAAAACACTTTTAAAGACGACACAACAAAAGACTAAATAAAATGAATAAACGTTTAAATAAAAAAGATCATATTCTAGCCTAACTCTAAGAAAATAATACGACTACCCTATACATGTACCATGGTCTCGAGTTGATGCCATTGTCAGCAGTATAGGAATGTCTTGTCTTACCCTGAAATAAAAGTAGCACATGACTAGAGTATTTTAAGTGACCCCACTATCGAGGGTTAAATGACTGGACCTATCAGTCTATTTTTTTCTTATGACACTATTCTAACTGGGCAGCTTGGATGTGTACTATATACTCTACACACAACCCATACATGCGAGTATGGGCTCACTAGTCAGTTTGCACACCGTTGGGCCCTTTTTCTTGTCGGGCGAGCTTTCTCTGGTAACTCAACTTTTGCCGGACACCCATTAGAATTAGTAACCGTCACGGCAGCATTATGTAAAACATAACGATACTTCGCCTGCCTAATGGATGTACGCGTCCGTACCCTCGTATCCTCCAATGTACGAGCACACATAATGCATGAGGTCCCAACATTTTTCCGTTTTCATTATCATTTAATACAACTCCGCTAGCATTCTGTACATATCATATCGTTTCAGATATCGATTATCATTCATATCATATTGCTTCTCATTCTTCAGTTCTCATATCATACATAATTCTCTAACAAGGTTATATTTCATGCCATTTATCGTGATTTCATGTCATTCATATCATGCTGTATACACACAAGTTAAGAGACATATCATAACGTTCTATGCTTTTAACATAACATTTCATCATATACATTTCGTACCATAACATATTGAATCACAATGTATCATATTATAAACATGTCAATTTATCACATATCTCGTACCATAACATATTTCATATCATATGACAATATATATATATTCGTCATTCACATGTCGTATCATAATCGTATCATGTTGTAAACACTTCGTGGTCATATCGTTTCCTAACTTATCATAACCTTAACGTTCTTATACCTATCATAGTCATATCGTTACATGAACGTACCTTAGTCATATCATCACAGTAACGTATCCTAATGCTACCGTTCTATCAATCTATCACAAACCTATCTCTTTCTACCTATAACCTAACTGTATTCTTTTATCAATCTCTCATATCCATAGCACTTCAGTATGTAACTTAATTTTAACGTTTCATGAACGTATCTTACTTATTTCGTTACATTTCGTATTGTGCATCCTTCTCATATCCTATCTCAAACATATTATTGAACATATCGTACCGTAATTATTATCATATAAGTCACATATCATAACATATACATAATATATCATAAGCATATCGATCCACAAACAATTCACACATATCAATATAGATGACACGTACATAACCACAGGGCACATGTCAACATCAAATATAATCATGTCGATAGTAAGGTCACTTACCTGGTTAGCTTAAGTTGTTGTCACGAATATATCCTTAATGAAAGTTTAATTCTGTCATTTGAAATCCAAGTCAACTTATGTAAGCTCATGACATCAATTTCAAGTTTGAACTCTATAAAATTATTTCTCTAATTTACATGGGTCCATGGTTAAAATGGTTAAAAGTTTTCAAATGTTATATATCTATAATTATGTTTTTATAAAGAATCTTATTTTCTATAGTTACCATTAAATAAACAAAGTTGATAGAGTTACTTCATGACTGTGTTGTCCTATTTACTTTCTTCTCTATATTTAGTTTAAGTTTTTAATTTTAGTAATTTTTTTTTTTCTTTTTTTATCTATATTTACTCTATTGTCTTTTAATTTTGAATGGATTCCTGAATAAACACTATTCTCATTTTTCCAATTTTGATGAATCAATCTGGCCAGTGTTGTTTTAACTGTGGCAATTTGTTGTTTTAATTGGGTTGTTGTTGGCCATTGTTGTTTTAACTTGGTAAATGCCATTCTTGGCAATTGTTGTTTTACCATGGCCATTGTTGTTTTAACTTGGTAAATGCCATCCTTGGCGATTGTTGTTTTACCATGTTGTTTCAAGCCATTGTTGTTTTAACTGGGTAAATGTCATTCTTGGCAATGGTTGTTTTACCATGTGGTTGTTTTACCATGTTGTTTCTGGCTATTGTTGTTTTAACTGGATAAATGCCATTCTTGGCAATTGTTGTTTACCATGTTGTTTCTGGCCATTGTTGTTTTAACCGGTAAATGCCATTCTTGGCCATTATTGTATTTGTTTCTTGGTCATTGTTGTTTTAACTTAGTAAATGCCATTCTTGGCAATTGTTGTTTTACCATGTTTCTGGCCATTGTTGTTTTAACTAGGTAAATGTCATTCTTGGCAAAGGTTGGTAATGCTATTCTCATTTTTTTCCTCAAATCTTGGTGAATCAATTTGGCAATTGTTTTTCTTTCTTCTCTCAAATCCCAACATGACAATAGTTGTTTTGGCAAATTGTTGTTTTAACTACAATCAATCTGCCAATTGTTTTTCCTCAATCTTAGTAACCTGAATCTCTCAGGTGAATATGTCATTCTTAATATGACAATGGTGGTTTCTATCATTCTTAATATAACAATGGTGGTTTCTGGCCAGCCAAGCAATTGTTGTTTTAATTGTTTCAGAGATAATGTCATTTTTAATCTGGACATTGTTGTTGTTTTAACTAGGTAAATGTTATTCTCATTTTTTCTGGTAAAAATAATCTTGCAATTGTTGGTTTTCAATTCCTTTTTGCTAATTGTGATTTTTTTTTTCTTTGGAGTTGAGATTTTTTTTTTTGCAGTGCCTGGAGTAAATCTCAACGGGATAACTATCATCTCAATAGACTTGTTTACGGGATGAAGTTTGGAGAGCCCTAAATTATCTTAAAAATTAAAAAAAAAAAAAAAATACAAATTGTGATAAAACTACATTATGTTGATAAAGAGAAAAAGAATTGTAAAACAAAATCTTCAAATGGGTGAAAAAAATCTAATGAAACTCACTCCACAATAAGTGCTGATTCTTAATCTACAAATAAGAGAACACTAAAAAAGAAGTTTTTGATAAACTCAATATTTAAAAGATTTTCAAAAGATGATAGATTGCACCTTTTTTTCAAAAGATTTTCCAGGTTGACCCAATAATTAGAATTTCGAAACCGGATCAAGTTCCAAAAAAACAAACCCAACCCAAACTTGAAATCTTTCTCATATAATTCGCTGGAAAACTGACTAATCCAGTATACCAAGCGTAGCAAGCTAATCCGAAGTAAACTTTGAGTCGATAATCCAACCAACCTCTCTTCCTTAGTCTTGTTTCCATTTATAAGACTCGCTGACTAATCCAGTATACCAAGCGTAGCAAGCTAATCCTAAGTAAACTTTGAGTCGATAATCCAACCAACCTCTCTTCCTTAGTCTTGTTTCCATTTATAAGACTCGCTGACTAATCCAGTATACCAAGCGTAGCAAGCTAATCCGAAGTAAACTTTGAGTCGATAATCCAACCAACCTCTCTTCCTTAGTCTTGTTTCCATTTATAAGACTCGCTGACTAATCCAGTATACCAAGCGTAGCAAGCTAATCCTAAGTAAACTTTGAGTCGATAATCCAACCAACCTCTCTTCCTTAGTCTTGTTTCCGTTTATAAGACTTTCGAGTTAGTAATCCAACCTTAAAACTAGGTTCTCTTCCTTAGTCTTCGATCAAGTTCTCATGAGAAACTAATAAAATAAATCTCACAAGTGTAAATCAAGTGACAATAAAATATTTAATCTAATAATGCTGTTATATAAATTCAATTAATATCAAGACAGCAATCGACCATTTCACTGGTTCAAAAACAATATCAAGAATGATCAGATAGAGCTAATACAATAGTTGCCATCATCGAGGCAATCAAAAACAACAATGATCCTCATTTCATTCTCGACAATTTAAATCCTAAGCATAAACCTGAATAGAAAACCCAATTCTGCTGTAAAAAGAGAACAGAATAATCAAGAACAATAGAATCAAGAATGATCAGTTAGAGCTAATACAATAATTGCCATCATCATAGCAATCAAAACAATAATGCTCATCATTTCATTCTCCAGAATTCCAATCTCAAAGTTACTTAAAATCAATACGAAGAAACACGCACAATCAAAAGCCATTAAAGGAAAAATGCTGCTAAAAATGGGAAACTTGAAACTTGAAACTTGAAAAATCTGGTATCTAAATCAAATAAAACTCAAATTGACGGCTAAATGATGCACAATGAAACCAAGAAACAACACCATAAGTTGCTAATTCCGATTAAAAAACGACATACAAACTACTACAACTCAAGGAAATCATCAAGGCAATCAAAAAGTTAATGTTCATCATTTCGTTCTTGGTAATTTGATTCCTAAAAACGTATAAATATGAATAGAAAATCAATATGAACGACGAGAAGAGGAAATACTACAGTAAAAAGAAAATCCGATAAACTTCAAAACAGAGCATCAATCAAGAATGATCAGTTAGAGCTAATACATTAATTGCCATCATCGCGACAATCAAAACAATAATGCTCATCATTTCATTCTTCAGAATTTGAATCTAACAATCTTATAGAAGCAACACAGAGACACAAATCTGCTTAAAAATGCGAAACTTCAAAAACCTGGTAACTTCATCAAATAAAGTCCGTATATACGGCTAAATGATGCACAATTAAAACTTTTTTACTCGCTAAACTCAATACCAAAAGTAAGTTATGAATACTGAGAACAAAAAGTAGATCCAAAAACCACAGATTGAAGTGAAAACAAAAACGGAAACCGGGGAGAATAATCAGCTAAAGATAATACATGAGAGTGCGATCATAACAGCAATGAAACATATAGGAAAATAGATTATCATGATCAAATTCAGTAAGTCTAGAAGGGAAAATTTGATTCATGAGGGAACGAAAACGAAAACGAAAACAAAAACTAGAACATGAAGAGAGAACAGAGGGTGATACGATAATCAGATTCAATGGAGTGTGGGAAAAAGAGAAGGCGAGACTGCGAGATTGAATACAAAACCCTAATGAATGAATCTTTATAGGCGACGGGCGCTGGAATGAGCGAACGACCAATTTTGACCTAGAATTCATGGCTTGGGCTTTTATATCGCCAAATCACTCATGGCCCAAAATTTCAAAATAAAAAATACTCCTAAATTTCAAAAAAAAATCCAATTAAAAAAAAAAAAAAAAAACTATTAAAACCAAAAGATGTTTGCTCGGGTTGAGTAGAAAGGTTTGTTTCATGAATCCAAAAGTTCGAGTTTTCAGGTTGAATGTACACCCCTAATTCTAAATATATATTATAAGATGTTTGTTCGGGTCAAGTAGAAAATTTTGTCTCATGAATCCAAAAGTTTGGATTTTCATGTTGAATGTCACTCCTAATTGTTAATATATATTATAAGATGTTTGTTCGGGTCGAGTACAAAGTTTTGTCTCGTGAATCCAAAAGTTCGGATTTTCAGGTTGAATGTACACCCCTAATTCTTAATATATATTATAAGATGTTTGTTCGGGTAAGTAGAAAGTTTTGTCTCATGAATCCAAAAGTTTGGATTTTCGGGTTGAATATACACCCCTAATTTTTAATATATATTATAAGATGTTTGCTCGAGTCAAGTAGAAAGTTTTGTCTCATGAATTCAAAAGTTCGGATTTTCAAGTTGAATGTACACCCTAATTCTCTTAATATATATTATAAGATGTTTGTTCGGGTCAAATAGAAAATTTTGTCTCATGAATCCAAAATTTCAGATTTTGAGGTTGAACGTACACCCCTCATTCTTAATATATATTATAAGATGTTTGCTCGGGTCAAGTAGAAAATTTTGTCTCATGAATCCAAAAGTATTAATTTTCAGATTGGATGTACACCCATAATTTTTAATATTTTCTTAATATATGTTATAAGAATTTTGCTCGGTTCAGATCAACCCAAAATTTGTCTCATAAACTTGAATCCAAACTGAATCTACTCGGGTTCAAAAAAAATTAACTCAACCCAACCCGAAATGCTAATCCGACTCAACTCCTATAATTCAGGTTAGGTCAAGTCAATTCGAGTCGTAGAATTTGAATAAACGAGCGTGGAGAGGAACGGTCCAGAGGTTTCATATCACATAGATACAATCCATAGGGGAAATATAGTTCTGACAGATTACAAGCAAAAGATGAAGAAGCATAAGCATTTGGAAGACAATTCACAACTAAACTGAAGAACGTTAGAACTGCATAATCAAACGCTCCGTCCTAGATCGAAACGTGCCAAAGGCTTACATCTCGTCGATCTTCTAAAACAAACCTCTGACTCGAAACGATATCATGTCACTTTATTCAGAGGGCTCATGAGCATTGACGTTGTTTTCTGCTTGATCAATCATCTCGACTACCTCGGCTACACCAGCTGCAATTTCCTCATTGATGCTTTGACTGGGCATATCGAACATCCTCCTCCGAAAGGAAATCGACCTTTTAGCAGGTTGGGGATCGACCACGTCAAGCATGGCCTCTAGCTCGATTATCATCGACCTCGTTGCAGTTCGCACCATCAAATCAACTCCCTAAAAAAATGCAATGTAGCAATCCTTATTGTATATTTATCAAAGAATCAACTGAATAAGTTAATAACACTTCTTTGAAATGTGCGGTAATCACATTGATATAAGCTTTCATATTTAACAGAAAGGTTCGTGTTTGTGCTTGAAGCTTCATATGACAGACTCAAGCTTGAAATTAAAACAGACGTTAGGCATGTAATAGCTCAAGTCCACCGCTAATAAATATTGTTCTCTTTCGGCTTTCTCTTTCGGACTTTCTCTCAAGATTTTAAAATACGTATACTAGGGAGAGGTTTGTTTCCACACCCTTGTAATAAATATTTCGTTATCCTCTCCAACCTATGTAAGATCTTACAATCCATCCCCCAACCCCCCTTGGGAGCCAAGCATCCTCGCTGTCACACCGTCCAGTGCATGACTCTGATACCATTTGTAACAGTCCAAACCAACTGCTAGCAGATATTGTCCTCTTTGGACTTTCCGTTTCCGACTTCCCCTCAAGGTTTTAAAACGTGTACATATTTCCATATCCTTGTAAGGAATGCTTCGTTCCCCACCTCGATTATGTACAGATTTCCATAACCGAGGTAGAAACCTCTCCCTAGCAAATGCGTTTTAAAAACCTTGAGGGGAAGCCTGAAACTAAAAATCCAAAGATGACAATATCTACTAGGGGTGGGCTTGGGCTGTTACAAATGGCATCAGAGCCAGACACGGGACAATTTGTCAGTGAGGATGCTGAGCCACGAAGGGGGTGGACATCGGGTGGTCGGCCAGCGAGAACGCCGGACTCCAAAGGGAGTGGATTGTGAGATCCCACATCGATTGGAGAGAGGAACTAAACCTTCTTTACAAGGGTGTAGAAAACTCTCCCTACCAAACACGTTTTAAAATCTTGAGTAGAACTCCGAAAGGAAAAGCCCAAATAGGACTGGACTTGGGCTGTTACATCAGACAACCCAATATAATTGTCAATCCTGATCCATGCGAGTTGAAGTAAACCATCTTACAAGTTAAAAGTAAATATAGTTTTGCATAATGAAAATCATCGTTTCAAAAGAAATTAAGATTATCACAGGCACAATGTAATTGATGAACAAACATATATTTCACATTTTAATTCACTAATAGAAACAAGAGAGAAAGAGAGAGATCTTAACCTCAATAGCATCAACAGTGAGGAGCAAGACAATTAACTTTTCAGTGAACCTCTGGCGCTCCTCTGCATCCCAAGCTAGCCGCTTACAGTAAGCATAGTTATTGAAGGATGCCCTGAGCTCCTTCAACTTTGTCTTGGCAACTGACAGATCTCTAAGAGCACGGAGAACCTTTGACCTGTGAATTAGGTATTCTCTAAAGCTTATCTGAATGATAATAGCTGCATCTTGAGGACACAGCTCCTTCTTCTTACCCTTCTTACTTTCAATAACTCTACTTCTCTTGGCAAATGCCTTATAACCATAAAAAACAAAATCTGTAAGTTCCCTATATATTTCCTTTAACAGTAAAGCATGAAATTAAGATGCTACAAGAGAGTCGAGACATCGCTAAATGATGTACTTACGTTTCGTTTTCGCTCGTTCTTAATAACAAAAGCAAACAAGAAACACAACCTCCTTCTTCTAAACACACTCAACCCTCCCTTATGCTCTTAGAACACACCATCTAACTTCCTCCCCTGCTCCTTCCCCACAAAAGCTTCTATTCTTGGTATGTTCAACATAGCCATTTTGCTGCAACGTTTCCAATATTTGATATAGAACAGAGTTGAAACTGTAAACTTGGAAACTTAAACATGGAGTTGAGTTCTATTATGATTGATGGACTTTGAAGTATGTAGAAACTTGCATATCAAAGCATTATTTCTTGAATTATTAACCTAATCAATCATAAGTGGGGTCTCGAAGTGGTTTGCAAACTCTATCTTCTACCAAATCTCCAAGTCTAAAGTCACTGCTAGCAGATATTGTCTGCTTTGACTTGTTACGTATAGGTTTTTAAAACACGTCTACTAAAGAGAGATTTCTACCCCTTATAAGGAATGTTTCGTTCTCCTCTCCAACTAATGTGGGATCTCACAATCCACCTCCACACCCTTATAAGGAATGCTTCGTTCTCCTCTCCAACTGATGTGGGATCTCACAATCCACCTCCACACCCTTGTAAGGAATGTTTTGTTCTCCTCTTCAACTGATGTGGGATCTCACAATCCACCTCCACACCCTTATAAAGAATGCTTCGTTCTCCTCTCCAACTGATGTGGGATCTCACAATCCACCTCCACACCCTTATAAGAAATGTTTCGTTATCCTCTTCAATTGATGTGGGATCTCACAATCCACCTCTACACCCTTATAAGGAATGCTTCGTTCTCCTCTCCAACTGATGTGGAGTCTCACAATCCACCCCCCTTGGGTGTCAACATCCTCGTTGGCACACCGCCTGGTCTGGCTCTAGTACCATTTATAATAGCTCAAGCCCACCACTAGCAGATATTGTCCACTTTTACTCGTTAGGTATGGTCATTGGCCTCATAGTTTTTAAAGCACGTCAACTAGAGAGAGATTTCTACGCCCTTATAAGGAATGTTTCGTTTTTTCTCTCCAACCGACGTGGGATCTCACATGTTACAATCTTAAAGTATCCGGGCCTAAAGGAAGGATTTTCCTTTCTATATGGCTTTTCAGTGCAACCTACGCCCTACAGTAGTAGATCTAAATCTCTTCAAATTGAATGAATACGTACTTTCCAAATATGCATTTACAGGAGATGAATCCCTTTTCTAGTTTAAAACTTCCATTGAAAAGACAAGCCAAACTCAAGCAAATAGTCAACCCACCTCATTTTGCTTCATTTCCCCCTCCCCATCCTAAATCATACTGTATTCTACACTGTATCATGTTCATATAATCATACCAATTTACAGAGAAGACATGAATGATCAAGATAAAATCCTACAAATTCCACCAGATTTTGGAACTACAATGACAAACTGATCAAGTTAATGTCAATACCTGTCTTAAAACGACAGCTCCATGATCATCGGAGTCTTCAATCTCAACCACACGCGTCTCATCCCCAACCTTCTTCCCCTTCTTCTTCTTCTCCTCCTTTTCTGTACACTCACTTCCATTTCCAGTCGAGACCTCCACAGTGTACTTCCGGACCGGATCCCTCTCGTTCTTCCCTTTAATCTCAGCACTCCACTTGTAGTTCTGCAAAACCCCGCCATTCTTGCCCTCGTTCTTCTTCTTCCCATCTTTGATCTCAGCTACCAGTTTATACTTCCGATCGACGCTGTTCTTCTCCACTCCTTTGATTTCCTTCGTCCATGTGTACTTCTGGTCGCCATACCTGCTAAACCTCGCACTAGCCAGCCGATCAATCCGCGACTCGAGCTGAGTAACTCTGTCACTCAGCTTCCTCAACAAAACCTCATCTCTCGATCTCTCAACTCTCCGAATCCGTCTGTACGAAGAAAACGACGGCGCCTCGTCGATCTGAACCAGATCGGTGAAGGAATCGAAAACGTCAAACGCGGCAGGTCCAACACGAGAATGGCTCAACAAGTCGAAGGCGAAATCGAAATCTTCCACATCGGGGAATGAGAGAGGTTTGGGGACGACAATGGAGGTCTCGGCCTCGGTGAGTAGAAGAGAAGGGTAATGGCTGTAGTAGGGCTCAATGAGATGGAATCTGCTGAATTTGCTCATGGTTTCAATGGATCAGAAGAATCAGTGAGAACTGAGGAAGCTTAATGGAGGAGAAAGTGAAGTCGAAGAAAATGGGTCTGAAAGGTTCGAGTTGGTTTCGGTGGAGAGTCTGCAACGGTGGGCTTCCACTGAGGAGCAGAAGGAAGAAGACGACGGTTTGAAAGGATCGAGGGAGGGAAATTCGTAATATCAGGTTAATTCAAGTACTTTTTCGTAAATTTTGAAAAGTATATTTTTCCAAACCATTAATATTATAAAAATCCAAATTTATTATTTATTTTGTTAATTAAAATGTTCGTTTAACTCATGGGACTAGACAAACTAGTTCGAGCAAGGAAGCGGGAGATTGCAGGGTTGAAGACGCGTGAGGCACGTGAGACCGAGGGCTTTGGCACGTGCGAAAGCTTGTGTGGACACGTGCTGTCACGTGGCAATTCCAGTTTGTCCCGTTCAACTTCTTTTGGTCTATTCTATCAATATTGGCTTATACTGACATTGAAAATGACTGACGTTAGCACGTGGGAAAGCTTGTGTGGATGCATGTTGCCACGTGGCAATTTCAGCTCATCTCGGGAAAGCTTGTGTGGATGCATGTTGCCATGTGGCGATTCCAGCTCTTCCCATTCAACTTCTTTTGATCTGTTATATCAATATTGGCTCATACTAACAATGAAAATTACTCGCTTTAACACGTGGGCAAGCTTGTGCGGATGCATGTTGCCACGTGGCAATTTCAGCTCATCTTGTTCAACTTCTTTTGATCTGTTCTATCAATATTGGTCTATACTGACATTGAAAATTACTGGCTTTAGCACGTGAGAAAGCTTGTGTGGACACGTGTTGCCACATGGCAATTCCAGTTCGTCCCGTTCAACTTGTTTTAATTTGTTATATCAATATTGACCCATACTAACATTGAAAATTATTGGCTTTAGCACGTAGGAAAGCTTGTGTGGATGCATGTTGCCACGTGGCGATTTCAGCTCATCCTGTTCAACTTCATTTGATTTGTTCTATCAATATTGCCTATACTAACATTGAAAATTACTTGTTTTAGCACGTGAGAAAGCTTGTGTGGCCGTGTGTTGCCACATGTCAATTCCAGTTCGTCCCGTTCAACTTCTTTTGATCTGTTATATCAATAATGACCCATACTAACATTGAAAGCTTCAGAGTAAAAGATTTTATAATATTTTTATTAATTAACCTTTTAATAAACTTCCATTGATTGAGAGTAAAAGATTTGGAAAGGAAATAATTACCTTCCAAGGTGAATTTGGTGAGCCTAAGGATGGCAGTAATAATCATGAAGAGAATTGATTGAGAGTAAAAGATTTGGAAAGGAAATAATTACCATGCAAGGTGAATTTGGTGAGCCTAAGGATGGCAGTAATAATTACCTTCCAATAATATATACGAAAATTTAAATAAAATATTTCGAAGGAAGTCATGAGTTACCCATTTAATTTAAAAAAAATAATGAAAAATGAAATAAACCCCTCCTAAATGAAATTTGATACATACTACTGTTCTGTCTTGACTTCCATGGTCATTCCAGTATTCACGGTCATCCGTGCAGGAGAATTTTATTTTTTACCTAAAAAATACAAGGATAGCATATAACTTGAGTATTTTAAGAAATACTCAATAAGTCGCCCTACTGTTGGAGTTAGTAATACAATCACACACATATAATAATGGGACCTATCGTTTAAAACCGTAACATGGTCTTTGACTCTTTCCAGTTTCGGGCAGGGTTGGATGTGTGATACTTTCCCACATACTGCCCATGCACACGCACAGGAACCCACTAGGCGAGTTTGTATACATACCCCTAGGTTTGGCTTGGTTGGGGACAACGCGTTAACACAAGACACGGTGGATAGAAAAGGAAAGACCGACATGATATCATGTTGAACATAAATATCGATAGTACGTGTCCGTACTAACCAAACATAACGGGGAAGTATCCTAATACACTTAACATACATACATGCATGCATACATACATAAGGTCCCATGGTTTACATTCATAGCATAACATTAAGATAATTCACTTCCTCCTTTCATCTGTGACATATTACGTATGTGCATCATGTATACATGACAATCTTACCATAATCTATTACATAGCTTTACATGGCAAGACATAAAATGACATACATAACACTTCATTTCATTCACAACATGGTGTAAAGGATATCACATGCAAACATAGCATAACATCATATGTCATTACGTAGAACACATAAGCATAGCATAAAATAATATGGTGCATTTAGGGGCCACGAGGCATACACCGTCATACATCATTCAATTATCGAACTTCAACAATAAGGTCACTTACTTGGTTGTCCTTGGTTGAAGTTCCTAATTACTCTATAGTTGTTTCGAAACTATGTTTCAACGTTTAATTTCACCTATGTTAATCTATATCACATAGGTATTTCTCCCCTATTTCATCCTCCCGTTCCCACGTGGCTTCCTCTCCACAACGCTTTGACAAAAGCGATGTCCTTGGTGCGTAACTCAAGTCTTCTGCCACTTCTAGGGGCTCATAGTCTGTCACATGTGTGAGATTGGTCTGATACTTATGAAGTATGGACACATGAACATGTATGCACCACAGAGAGGGACAGTGGAAGGACTAATTTGTACGCAATGGGTTCAATCCGATCTAAGATGTCAAAGGGTTCGATAAAGCGTGGACTCAACTTGCCTTTCCATCCAAACCTTAGAACACCTTTCATAGGGGCAAAAGATTAGGGCAAGAATGCGCACTACTCATACCATGTCACCCACCTCAAATTCTAGGCCCCTTCGTATTACATCCGCAAGGTGTGCATTCTTGCTCTAATCTTTTGCACCGCCTCATTGGTAACTTGGATTAATTCAGGACCCAACAATTCTCGTTCCCCTACTTCGTCCCAACATAATGGAGTCTTGCACCATTTCCCATACAAAGCCTCATGTAGTGTCATGCCAATAGTTGCTTGAAAGCTGCTGTTGTAAGCTAATTCCATTATATGTAATTTCGAGCCTAAATATTTTTGGGCTGTCCCGATGACTTTGTTGCTGTTGAAACTTGCAAAAGGATAAATTGATGTTTAATTATTGGGAGGAAAACCAGACACTGATTTCCAGCCTTCCTGATGAGATATCTTATCCGTTGATTCTAGCTAGAGTTCCCACAATACATTGAGTCTTAATAGTTTATGCTCAAAGTGGACAATATCATACCATTGTGGAGGTTCGTGATTTCTAACATAGTATCAGAGCCATGCCCTTAACTTAGTCATGTCAATAGAATACTCAAGTGTCGAGTGACTCAAGTGTCGAATAAAGGGTGTACTTTGTTCAAGGGTTATAAAGAAAGGAGTCGAGCCTCAATCAAGGGGAGATTGTTCGAGGGCTACATAGACCTCAGGAGAGACTCTATGATTTACTTTGTTCGAGGGGAAGATTGTTGGGAGGGAGTCCCGCATTGACTAATTATAACCAAAATGATTCTTACTAGATAGCCACCCATTTCTCTACTTTTATAGTTTCGTGGACGGACGAAAGAAGAGAAGTTACATATTATACTATACTGGTTGTAGGGTGGCTGGACTTTAAAATTTTAAATATCAAGTGATGGGACTCCATTTTGTGGTTGTGCTTCGGCCATGAGATGTGTCTGGCGGTACGATCCCGGTGCAAATGCATGGAATGAAGCACACCCTATGTCAATTGGAGGGGTCACGAGCGGCAATGGTGGCTTGTCTTCCCTACAGTTTGCTGAAGAATACGATCCACATACTCTCGTGGTATGTGGTACGACATGTCGAGTGTCACAATAGCACTCTTGCGACAATGGGACCGTGATTGTGCAACATTTGTTCTAACCAAGCGACCAAGTCAGCTGTGTGAAATTCAGACTTTGCGGACAATATCGACATATGCTCGAGTCTGGGGTCACGTTTGAGAGAAATATTTTAGAAAACGTGAGCGAGGAAATACGTTGAAAATAATTTAAAGAAAGTAATGTTATAAGCTAAAAGTGAGTAGGCAACAACAACGACCTTGATAGCATATAACCCAGGTAAGAAGAATGTACAACTAGTCACGTCTCCCTGTAGTACATTTTGGGGCATTTTAGCCCTTGCGGGTGTAGATATGATTTTGATGAACGATCATACACCCCATATTGACACAACATGAAATAGTAAAAACTTATCTAACATGAAAGCATGTAAAAAAGGTTTGGAACGAGCATGCGGTCACAGACAACACGTCATGTACAAGCATAACTGGGACATTCAACATGCGACCACAAACAACACATCTTGGACAAGCATGACCGTGACATCGAACATGCCCTTAGCTAAAACCCAGCTATTGCCTACTATAATTTTTCTCGATGAATGTGTGATTTCGTAACAATTGTTAATGGATGAAATAGACTTGATTCATTCCGAATTAAAGAATTTAAAATGAAAGGGTTTGTCTTGATCGTTAAAGGTTGGTAGTGATCCGTTCATCGAAATAATGAGTCATCATTGATATCGCCATATTTGAGATTAAATTAATCAACAAGCTCGAGGTCGATTAGAAAAGACTAACAAAGATGCTCGAGAATAAGTTGTCGAGCCATCGGGACATTTTTAAATAGAATATGAATAAGTATATAAATTAATATAATTGTTAGTTAAATTTTTGTATTGACAGCTGTCAGATTGCAATTGATTTTTCTCTAATTTTTTATTTAATGCACCAAAACTACTTTATTTAAATGTGTATTACTTTTGTATTTTTAATTAATGATTTTACAATAAAGCAAAAAATAAATTAATTTTCTTATGGGAATCTGTTGACTAATAATTCTTTATAAACTAATTAAAATATTATTTTTAACTACTTTAAAAAATAATTCATATTCTATTCTACTGTCCAATAATAATAATAATAATAATAATAATAATAATAATAATAATAATAATAATAATAATAATAATAATAATGATGATGATAAACTAATAATAAAAAAAAATTAAAAAAAAAAATAATAATAATAATCCCGGGAGGATCACTAGTTAGTTTAAATTATTTTATATAAAATTAGATTATTATATGCGAAATTAGGTTAATTAATTTTAATTATTTTATATAAAATTAGGTGAGTCAATTTTAATATAATTTTAATTTATGATTGTGGGACGATGTGACATGATCGCGTTACCTACTTCTTGTTTATTATGAGTGAAGACTAGCTCACGGTATGAGTCATTCTAAGATATTTTGTCTATTTACATGCATTCTAAGAGAATTTTTTGGAGGTTACCGAAAATGGAAGGCAGTCGTCACGAGCAATGTGATTAAAAGACGATGCTTCTTTGATTGTGTAGTGTTGTAGCGGAAACGAAAGTAAGATTGATTGTACTCACACACCCACGAACAGAAATAAGCAAAGAGACACAAAAATTTAATTGATCCGAAGAAAATAAATTCTCTTATGTACACGAGTAGCAACCGATCACTATAATCCGAAGTGTTTACAAGTGTATCTCTTATAATTTCATACTACAGAGTCTCACAAAATTCCTCCCGATTGCCTCTATACAAATGGACACTAACACGAGAAATGAACTAGATTCATGAATCGAAACGGGGTTGTACCAAAAGTATTTATGAATTCAAAAGATTACTGACTTAGATATTCGTGACAATTTTCAACACTTACGATATAAATTATTATGATTTTAGACATTTTCTCGTGTCGCTATGATATAAATTAGTACTATTTTAGACCTTTTTCTCATGTCACACCCAAGTGACAATAATTAGGAGGCAGTACAGCTGCAGCCCAAAAATTAAAAAAAAAAAACAACAAAACAAAGTTGGTGACAACGTTGAATCACAGTACGGCTGCAGTAGGTAGCAGAAGACGAAGGAAGAAGACAACAGGTCGAGGACAATGGGTAACCTAATGGCTCCGGCGGCAATGGCATACAATAATCGAGATCGATTTAGACTCATCGCCGTCACCACAATGTCATCATCCATACATAAATTCCCGACCTTTACTTAAAAAATGAGAGTACCACGTGGTTTGCGTATTTTAAGAAATATTCAGTAAATAACCGTATTGTTAGGTCGGAAAATGAAAACGTGGTTTGAGTAGGTTAAGCTGCTCAGTGTATACTAACTCAGTGTCGGAGACCTACATAGGTTGATTTGAATGTCAAGGGACAAATTCAAACTAGCTCCAAAGATAAATTAGCGACTCTGACTTAAGTTACTCGAGTAAGTAACTCTACTGTTGATTTGGTTGGACGAATTGTATGATGTATAATGATGCGTGCCTCGTGGCCCCTGCACGTGTCATGATGATAACTGTTATGCTATACAAAGTTACAAGTTATGTTATAATGTTATTATGTAATCTATGACGCGTAAACCTCAATACACCCTGCCATGTAAATTAAGTACGAAAGATATGATAAGATAGACTCGTTATGTTACGAATGAATGGACGTTTAACTTGCCTCTAGGAATCTCATGCATTTTTGTGTGTCATATGCATCGGGATACTTTTCCATTATGACTAGTATTAAGCATACCTTACGATATTTATATTATATGGGTCCTTTTCCTTTGTGGTGTCTAGCAATGTGAGCATGTATACGAGCCCGTCTGATGGGTCCATGCATGCGTGGACAGTGTGTAGGAAGTACTACACATTCAACCCTGCACGGACTTGAAAGGAAAGCCCAAGTCATGTCATGATATTTTTACGAACGTGTTTGCATTTCCCGACTCTAATGAATATTCAAGCTATGATATTTTACTTGACACGACTAACTTCAAGTTGTGGACCGAACACGGACTAACACAACCACAATATTTCAATTATTGGGATAAAAAGATTTTTGTAATTATTTAGAACATAAATTTCTTTAAATAGAATTTTTTGTCATTTTCTAAAAAATGTCCACATGTTTTTTGGCTTGTTTTCTTTATTGTTCCAAGAGACGAGCCATATGGTCTACAATGATTTGTCAATGATCTGTCTTGGTCGTATTTATCAAATTTACAATTTTACCCTAACACCCTTCCATAGCAAACCAACAAAATCAGCTCTCAACATGTAATTTCACACTTCAATTATAGCAAAAATAATAAACTATTCAATAATAATGCCGCTATAATATAGTGGTTGGTTTACAACCTATGAATCTAAACCCACCGAGCTATTACGCCTTGCCGTCAGCCTTAGCTTTACAGCTTTAAAATATGTTTATTAGGGAGAAGTTTTCACGCACTCATGAGAAATGTTTTGTTCCACCTTCCAACTGGTGTGAGATCTCACAATCCACCTTTTTAGGGGTCCAGCGTCTTCACTCGCATACCGCTCGATATTTGGTTTTGATACCATTTGTAACAGTCCAAGCTCACCGCTAGTAGATATTGTCCGTTTTAGTCCGTTACATATCACCGTCTACTAAGGAAAGGTTTTTACACCCTCATAAGTAATATTTTGTTCCCTTCTTCAAATCGTGTGAGATCTCACAATCCACTCCTTGTGGGCTAGCGTTCTCGCGAGTACACTGCCTGATGTTTGGCTCTGATACCATTTGTAACAACCCAGACCTAATTACCACTAATATATATTGTCCACTTTGGCTCGTTGTTGATATAGTAATGTTTTGTTCCCTTCTCCAATTGGTGTGAGATCTCACAATCTACCCTTTTAGGGGTTGAGCTTCTTCGTTGGCACATCGCTCGGTGTCTGGTTCTGATACCATTTATAACCGTTCAAGCTCATCACTAGTAGATATTGTCTGTTTTAGCTTGTTACGTATCACCGTTACCTCACGGTTTTATAATGCGTCTACTAGGAAAAGGTTTCCATGCCCTCATAATAAACATTTCGTTCCTCTCTCCAATCAGTGTGGATTCTCACAATCCACACCCCTAAATGCCAATATCCTCGCTGACATATTGTCGTTTTCAACTCTGATACCATTTGTAACGGTTCAAGCCCACTACTAGTAGATATTGTCTACTTTGGCCCATTACGTATCGCCGTCAACCTCAGAATTTTAAAACGCGTCTACTAGGAGAGATTTCCACACCCTTATAAAAAAAATGTTTCGTTCTCCCCTCCAATTGATGTGAGGTTTGACACAAAATGATCAGTTCATTGTAGTTGACTCTTCAAATCATTTCTAAAAAATTTCTCGATTCCACGTGAACCCATTTCCTCGTTCTATAAAAGAACGCACCCCTAAGAGATAGAGAGAGCAAACCCAAAAGAAAGATAGCAATGGGTTCGCTTTACAAGGCAGAGAAACCTCATGCCATTTTCATCCCATATCCAGCACAAGGCCACATAAGTCCGATGCTAAAGCTAGCAAAGCTCCTCCACAACAAAGGCTTCCACATAACCTTCGTCAACACAGAATACAACCACAAGCGGCACCTCAAAGCCAGAGGCCCCAACTCCCTCGATGGCTTGCCTGACTTTCAGTTCAGAACCATCCCGGACGGGCTGCCGACGTCGGAGGTGAAGGACGCCACACAAGATGTGCCATCGCTTTGCTACTCCACCTCCCGCAATTGCTTGGCTCCACTTTGCAGCCTGATTTCAGAGATCAATTCAAGCCATATGCCGCCTGTGTCTTGTGTTGTTGGTGATGGTGTCATGACTTTCACCGTCTTGGCTGCACGTCAGTTTGGGATCCCCATCGCCATTTTTTGGACGGCGAGTGCTTGTGGGTGCCTTGGATATATGCAGTATAGAAAGCTCGTTGAACAGGGCATTGTGCCTCTTAAAGGTATCAACATCCTCTTTTGGTTAAAATTTTATTCATTAACATCTACCATTTTTTTGAATCGAAGATCTGTTAGCTCAATATTATCTGTCAGTAGATATTGTCTTTTTTTTTTTTTTTTCTCGTATGATATTGTCTACTTTGAGTATAAACTCTCGTAACTTTGCTTTGGACTTTTCCAATGGAGAGAGTATTATTTGATTATAAACCCATGATCATTCCCTAAATTAGTCGATTTGGGATTTTCATCATCCAACACCTCCTCTCGAACAAAGTATGCCTCCCCTTAATCAAGGTTTGAATCCTTTTGGAGTCTTAGTTATTTTTTACTATGCCTTCGAAGAGACTTGACTTGTTTTCTTTTGGAATCCTTTGTTCGACATTTGAGAATTTACCAATCTATTGGTACGACGAAGTTTAGGGTATGACTCTGATACCATTTTTTTTTATGAACACGACTCTCCACAATAGTATAATATTGTCCATTTTGAGCATAAACTCTAGTTTAAAAGGTAAAATATCATAACAAATCTAATAATATTTGAGTTTAAAATAATTTCTATAAACTTAAATTTTAATATTAATAATATTTCACACTTAATTTTTGTTATCTCTTTATTTCTTTACCTATATATATATATATACACAAGCGGAGATGGGTCGGAGTTCGAGATGGAAAAAGGAATATAATTAATATCCCACGTCTCATTTTGTTGATAAGGATTCTCTCTCGGGATTCTCTTTCATTCTCAGCCATAATTTTTATAGGCTAAATAAATATCTCTATCTACCGCTCTTAAAAAAAATTGATATCCTTATTTATTCTTTGATTCTTTTTTTTTTTTTTTTTGGAATATTCTTTTTACAGATAAAAACTTTATGATAAACGGAGATCTAGAAACAACGATCGAATGGATTCCACCGATGGAAAGAATTCGTCTAAGAGATATCCCAAGTTTCATTAGAACAACCGATGAAAATGACATAATGCTCAACTTTTTCATTGAACAATGTGATGCTCTCCCTAAAGCTGATGCAATAATTATAAACACATTTGATTCACTTGAGCATCACGTGTTGGAATCACTTTCTTCCAAGCTTCCTCCCATTTACCCAATTGGTCCAATCAATTCCTTGGTTTCCGAGCTGATTGAGGACGAGAAAGTCAAGGATATCCGTTCGAATCTATGGAACGAGCAATCTGAGTGTGTCGAGTGGCTGAATTCCAAGGAACCCAACTCCGTGTTGTACGTGAACTTTGGAAGTATCACGGTGATGAACGAAGAGCAACTGATTGAGTTTGCATGGGGACTTGCAAATAGCAAGAAGCCGTTCTTGTGGATTACAAGACCTGATCTTGTGGAAGGGAAATCAGCGATGTTGCCTCTAGAGTTCTTGGAAGAGACAAGAGAAAGAGGTATGTTGGCTCATTGGTGTAACCAAGAGGAGGTTTTGAAGCATGGTTCGATTGGAGCGTTTTTGACACATAGTGGATGGAACTCGACGATGGAAAGTATTGTGAGCGGTGTACCGATGATTTCGTGGCCGTTTTTTGCTGAGCAACAGACGAATTGTCGCTATTGTAATACCGAGTGGGGAAACGGGATGGAGATTGATAACAATGTGAAGAGAGATGAAGTCGAGAAGCTTGTGAGAGAATTGATGGAAGGGGAAAAGGGTGAAACCATGAAGAAAAATGCTAAGGAGTGGAAGAGGAAGGCCGAGGAGGCTTGCAAGATTGGTGGTTCGTCGTGCACACATTTGGATCGAGTTATTAACGAAGTTCTTCTATCGAATAAGATGATCAATGTAATCAAACCCGACTTTTAAGATTGTTATGAAGATTAAGAAGATTTGATATTTGTATCAAATGTTAGTAATGTGTCGTGACTTGTAAATATTTGATATTTGAATTTTATGCGACTTTGGTTATCAATGTAACATTTATTGTGAGAAGATAACCCAACCCAACTCGAAATTTTTCG